>NW_017802492.1:443566-475493 GCF_001625305.1 Branchiostoma belcheri
TCCAATATATTGTGTTGGAAATTGCAGTTCAAACTTGTCAACTTCATAATAGTGAAAGTTTATTGCAAATACTTGCCCAAGGGCTAATTGCAGTTACAAACAACATAAGGAAGAAAATACAGTGGTATGTGAGACTATATCTACGTCTAGCATTATACTATATTCTACAACATACATGGCAACTACTAGTTTTACTGGGTTTGACTTCTTCTTTTTAGGCAATGGAAGACGAATTTACCCACTTCTTCTATAATGTGTGGGTTCTTTGATTTTAGTAGTGAAATTGTTTTTTCGTGGTAGGGAATGGTGGGGAAGTAAGGGAGCATTTTGGACACGGTGCAAAATAATTGTTTTCTGATGTCGTCATAAAATGGACAGTTAGAGATGAAATGAATTTCGTCTTCCACTGCATTTGAGGGGCAATATTTACAAATTCTCTCCGACACAGGCAGTTTCGTATATCGCTTTTTTTTAAACACTGTTTATTCAAATCGTGAAAGCAAGTACAGGTAGAAGTAAATATGCATACACAGCTACTTTTAACAACTTTTACAGCCATATCCCCAAAATACACGAACCAATCACAAAGAACAGTCACTAAAAAAGATGTCTAAATCACTTAGACACAACAGGTCTTTATATCCCCCTTTTAATGATAATAAAGCAATTATCTTCTTTCTCCACAGCTCCCGAGAAGTTCCCAGACGCGATGTTCGTGACGCACAACCACAGTGACCACGCGGGAGAGCTGCCCCTGGTGCTGGGAGGAACCGCCCAGCGGCGTGTGCTGGCCGGCAAGCCGAGAGTCAAGCTCCTCTGTGGACCGAAGGTTCTGGAACCGCTCAAAGTCCATCGTTTGAGCGAGATGGCGTATCAGATGAAACCTGTAAGTCCACACCTACCAAACCGACGGTATCAGCATGAAAGTTCATCTGAGTTGGTAAATTACATTATGAAAAACTTAAACTGTTCTCCAACTCAAAATTTGACTCACCAGAAATTTTCGACTGAATCACTCAGTCTTCCTCAGCTATCTGACCCAAATGCTGTGGACACGTGATTTTTCCCACGTGTGACGTCAGCAAAGGGTCAAAGGTTGTCTGAAGTCGATATCGCCCCCCCGTCCACAGCATTTGGGTCAGATAGCTGAGGAAGACTGAGTGATTCAGTCGAAAATTTCTGGTGAGTCAAATTTTGAGTTGGAGAACAGTTTACGTTTTTCATAAACCGACGGTATATATAGGAAATGAGAGCGTATATGCCCACTGTCCTTGGTGCTGAATGCCTTCTACTCCTAGTACATTTCCAGTACTTCCGTAACAATGCTGGAACGCTAAAGAAAGCATGAGATTTTTGTACTTGAGTTATATAACTATTCATTAGTGATAATATCTTATTATTGATTTCTTGGGCGTTGAAATCAGCCCTTTAGGCCATGTTGATTTGATTATATGGATGACATCCTCCGGGAACCCCAAAATTTATGAGCGCGTGCGAATAAAAAAAAGTTTTGCAAAAAAAAAGTTGTTTTCATTATGAAATCTACGTGGTCATGAGGGTTGAACAAATGGGACAGAATATGGTTTGGCGAATAATCTAGTCTTCAAGTTCATTTCTTTACAATTTCGTCTTTTTTCGTTTGATTTTGGCATTCTACGACATTGGTATGGTTTTTTTTGTAACTTACGGTATATTTTTGCTTATTTTGCAACTGTTTTGTACGATTTACAGTATGATTGAAAACTTTTTTTTTTGAAACGGCCGAAAATTCATGCGCGCGCGGATGTCATCCATATAATCAAATCAACATGGCCTAAAGGATAATGACCCTACCTTCTGCCAACGATGTCCGATAGTTTCCCCCACTGAAAAAGCAATACACACGTCTCCATTTATTTCATTTATTCATATCAGTATGAGGCACATGTACATGTAACATCACACTCTGATGTATGCATTTAGCCCCATGGGCATGAACATGCAATTAAAGATTCATATCTATGACAACAATTTTTTGTAGAAAACATACATGGTTAATTAAGACAGTAATATTTAAATACCTACCATAAAACTCCCAAGAAACACACCAATGAAGGTCGCACTGGTCAGGTATCCGGCATAGTACCCTAGCCGAGAGGGATACATGGAGATCATAGATATGCCAAAAAGCAGTTACTCAAGCAACTGGATATGATTTTAGAAACGGTCAGACGTTTCAACTAGTATCCACTAGCTTTCGTCAGTGACCGAGAGACCAGAGGAGAAATGCAGGTTTATAAGCACTAACTATAGATTGATATGGAAATAAAGTGAAGACATTTTTTTGAAGTCGAAAAGGGAACAAAAGTAGGACAAGTCAAGACAAGATAATGCAAATTAGTTATTAGTTATTTGCATATCGATCAATTGTTAGTGCTTATAATTTATAAACCTTCATTTCTCCTCTGGTCTCTCAGTCACTGACGAAAGCTAGTGAATACTAGCTGAAACGTCTGACCGTTTCCAAAATCATATCCAGTTGCTTGAGTAACTGCTTTTTGGCGTATCGTATTACCTGGATGTCTAACCTTCATCGACATATCATAGATATGTTTACATAGACCTTCATCTGCTTATTTCACGTTTTCTTTATTGAATCAATATATATGTTTTCCTAATGAAACAGATATTCGAAAGAAACCAAGGCCTAAGTTGTCTAAAATCAAACATCATATGTTTGTCGACGTCAATAAAATTGAAAATGTGCATAAATTAACCCATAATTAGGTATGAATCAACACCTATTTATGCATACATTAAAATATTTGATTGCATTTCGTTAATTAACTAAAATGTTGCATAAAAGTGCATGCATCTGCAACAATTTGCATATGTAAATAATTTTGCATAAATTAGCATAATTTGATCCAGATCACCCTCTCTTCTACTTGAACTTCCGTATAATTAAAGAACGCCAATGATTCATATTGAAGCTGTATGCATACGGCGAATTGTTTATTTCTGCTCGATCGAAGCTAAATGCGATGTACCTATCTGGTATACTCTTTAGGTAGGGAAAGAAGTCGTGTGTGAGGAACGGGAGAAATGGGTGAATGGTGCTTCCAGCGATGGACCCTATCGACAGGAGCACCCCTAAAATTGCGACCTGAAACAAAAGACAACATTAACTGTAACTGGCCAAGGTATACATTAGACTCATAGTTTATATCGTAGTATCGTAAGAATCAACATTGACATATACACGTAAATAGCTCTTGTGTTTTGCGACAGTGCAATGAAAATATGACAACACTGCAAATAGGCATACGGAACCGTTATATGCAAATGTTAGCAACACATAAACACAGGATCTCAAAATAGAATGATATCCTGGGAGCATCGATTATTCGGACGAGCAAAAATGAACACAATGTCACTTTGATTTTTGCCTTTGGAAAGAAGGTTATATTTTCAGTGCCGTTTGTCTGTATGCTTGTCTATCTGTCCGTATAAATACGTAGACATTATTACTTGAGAAGTTGAGGCCCGATTACCGTTAGAACAATAGGTTGTTAGTATATAGCATGATAGCTGTAAACTTTAGGTTGAACATAGTTTTCGACGGTATGAGATCGCGGAATTCAGAGTTTAACTGTGTCGATTTCAGAACTGAATGTGGCAGTCGTTGAAGTTGTTATAATTGTCGCCGACGTGTAGAAATCATAGTCATATTTTGTGAGCATTTTTCAGAGATACGTGAAAAGTAAGCCTGGATCAAGAAGGTAAAAAATCAAGCCTGATTTTTTAATCTCCGAGACATAACGTCATTACAGCAGTAGTGTACACTGCGTAGTAACAAAAATAGAAAATTAATTTTGCATGCCTAGTCTATTCTGCGTAACATTTAGTCGAATATCGGCATGGAAAGAAGTCACTGTGCCTACCCTGTAACTGCCAGCTTTATACACACATAAGATGAATTCAAATAAGTATTCGCAATATCTTCACAGTACCCTCCTCACGGCCACCTTACTAGAAACATACGCTAGCAGACGCCACCTCACACATGTATACATACCTGTTTGACCGGAAATTGGCGCCACAGCGCTCTGATGTTACCAACCATGTTTACAAACCCGGAGTACACACAGGTGAGCACAGGTATGGATATAACGACACGTCACCAGACACGGGCGTCCTGCAACGATCAGTTTGACAGCCGGCCGTCAGCACTTGGAATAATCTTATGATCCGATCATACGATGCGCGGTCTTTCCTCGACTGAAATTAGGTCCTAAATTTGTCAAACACAGAGAAGTGCAGTGATCGCCGCCGATCCGACATCACAGAGCGCCGTCCAACATCCTGGATGTAACGAACCGTGTGATTGGAGCACACCCATGCCATAGGTTGATCGGAAACAAGGAGGTTAAAAATCAAAAGGCTTGAATTTGTTATGGTAGGATAGGTTACGCTCAAGGTTCGCCTTGATCACGCCAGCCCGTCTGGCGCTGCTCTCGTGGAGGCTTGGAGGCTTCTCCCTCCAAAGGGGGGATGCCTTTCCCAAGGGCACAACGTCGGGGTGCATGTTCGGACATATCCGGGATCGAACCCGAGTCTCCTTGTTTGAGCGCCGAACGCTCTACCACTACGCCACACGACGCCGGCCACGACACGTTTATGTATATGATTGTCAACATGTGACCTGTATTTAGCCCAGTGGGGCAAAAATGTACAAGAGAGGTCTTCATTCATTATTATCATATAGCCGACGTATGAGAAAGCTCCATTTCTCATCCAAAGTGGTCGGTTATTACAATATTATTAACATGACAATGTAAGAAATACAAAAAAAGAGACACGTGTTATCATATATGTTAATGTAAATCAGTCCACAAACTTTGTCGGCCAAACAAATATGAAACGTCCATGTAAAAAAGGGCGTTTTTTACATTCAACTGTCCTTTAGAAACTTTCTAGAAAGAACCAGGTCCCTTTCTATCACATATTACCGAACTCTGATCGTCAGATATGTAATAAAACGAACTTTACGCAATGATAATGACCACAGGTACAACACAGCATACCTATCCAGTAGATTTGCTGCGTTGACTGGGAAGTATACCTGAAAGTGAAACTCTCCTGGTGCGACACGAGTACCCCATGGGGTATATCTCTCTCAACGTGGGTTACCACAAATGCGGGTAACTTGTGTCAAGCATAAATTTTGGATAGTGGGGGTTCAGCTTGCCCCCGCTTCTTAATAATGAAATAAAATACATTTATTGTACATTCATGCCACGACGGACTAGGCACAGGTCAAGACTTAACAGACACATAACAAACGTATGTAGAAATGTGGAGACAAAAGATACACTACTGCTTGACTTAGACATACATACATAAGGAACATACAAGGGTACTATACTAGGCTAATACAAAGTGTTCTAGTTACTGAGTTAATACAGGGTGGTCAAATTCTTCTCGCTTTTTTATACAATGGAAAATGTTGGAACAGATCATGTTTGTGATACAGGGTTTGTCTAGACGCATCAAAAATATAAATCTATCGTTTGCATTTAGTATGGGAACTTCTCTTTGATATGCTTAAAAAGGACAGATCTTTCATTAGAATATAAAGTACAGTCTAAAATAAAGTGTTGTTCGTTTACTATTCTATGAAAGCAGCCTCAAACACGCCGAAAATCCAACTCCCCGCACGGGCGGCATTGTCATACCATGTGCTGATATACCGGTTTTCAGGAACAAGAATGTCCTTGCCAGCTAACCTATGACATGACCGCGGTCCAATTACAGGGTTTGTTGCATTCAGGGGTGTTGGACGGCATTGTGTACGCGGCGTCATGATTGGTGAAAATAAATGCACAGGAGAATAGTCGGAATGTCCACCACGATCAGCTGTTAAATTATTGCGATAATGGTAATTACCGGTTCGACCAATGAGAGAGTGGCTCCATGTCTGCTAATCATTTGCATGTCTATGTTTTGACGAAGGTGGGCGTGGCTTTACGATCAGTCCAGGACCTGCCAGTGATTGTCTAATTTAAGACTAATTCACTTAAGGTCAGTCGAAGAAAGACACACAGCGCATCGTATGATCGCGTGCTGACGGCCTATCAAACTGATCGTTGCAGGACGCCCGTGTCTGGTGACGTGTCGTTATATCCATACCTGTGCTCACCTGTGTGTACTCCGGGTTTGTAAACATGGTTGGTAACATCAGAGCGCTGTGGCGCCAATTTCCGGTCAAACAGGTATGTATACATGTACGAGGTGTCGTCTTCTAGCGTCTGTTTCTAGTAAGGTGGCCGTATACGTAAGACAGGCACTGTGAAGCCATTACAGTAGCTAGTATTCGACTTCATCTTAGATAGTATTGGCACCATATGAGTCTTCCATTTTGCTACTACACAGTGTGAAAGTACATTTCTGCTGTGACGTTACATTTCGACTCAGTTCACGTCAACATTGGTCTCTGATATAGATACTTACATCTTTCTACACATCGGTGACAACAGTCCTCTAACAGCTACCGAGGCTGCCCTGTTCAATTCGGAAATCGAAAATTGATATCAACCTTTACTGACTCGTTTACTGACTCGTTTATTCAAAATTTCTTGACCTATACTGTCTAGTATATAGTGACAGACGACACTGAAAACATACATGTTTAAGCTTTTTTTACAAAGGTAAAAAAAAGTGATATTGTGCTCATCTTCTATTCTTCATGAACCAATGTTGACAGGATATGCTCATCTAGTATTTTGAAATTCTGTGTTGCTGACCTTTGACTTGCGTCCCGGAGTCAGAGACCGGAACAACAACTTTGCCGTATAGCTACAGGCACTGTTGTCTGTATACTGTCTCATAGAAGTATATATGCTGTACGTCTGTATCTGTATCTGTATAGCCGGTATAACCGCCTTTCGGCGTAACACACCAGCTTCGCAGGCACGCGGCGCGGCGGCAGCTGGCTATATTACACCGATCGACTTGTTACGCCTAACCCTTGAACCTCTAGCTCTAGACTTTGTTTAAAGCTAGCTATCTATTGACAATGCCCCTACTGTATGTACTTGGTGACAGTGAGTTCCACTCTGCAATAGTTCTAGGAAAGAATGAATTCTTGAACACCTCAATCCTTGGTTGATAACTCTGGTACTTGAAGGCATGGCTCTTTCTTGTTCTCTTCTGGGCTGGTATTAGTAGTTGGGACATTCACCAGTTTATTAGTCATTTTGTACATCATGCATAGTCTGGACATCTATATATGATACTAGTACATTGTATTAGGACTTTCTTCTTACACAACTGGTAATGTTTCTCACCTGCTTACGTTTCGATGTCTGCCAGATATCTTCCTCAGAGCTTCTGACTGGAGTGCTTCTTCTCGCCGCTTTATGTAACCAATAATGCTAGCCAATGTCAACTCCAGTGATGAACGTTAACCGGGACGAGGGGGGATACACACTTAGCCACGTTTGGGATTGTGTTTTAGCCACAAAAGCGCCATCTAGTTTGGCTGCATACAGCGGCAAGAAGTAGTGCTAGAGAGTCAGAAGCTCTGAGGAAGATGTCTGACAGGCATCGAAACGTAAAAGCAGTTGAGAAACATTACAGTTGTGTAAGAAGAAAATCCTAGGGTGGCAAAAGATAGTATCAAATTGTCCAGTATGCATTGGTCAGAGAGGGTCCAATTGGCCACTCAAGGTGGGGATAGCGACATAAAAACGGGCTATATATAAAAAGGTAACGATCTTCTCCCATCAACCTCTGCTTGGAGTGTATGTTCTACCAGCCTCATGAATTTATTTACGGATGTGCGTGTATATATCCTTACGATATACTACGATACAAATTATGAATCTAATGCAGACCATGGCCAGTTACAGTTAATGTTACGCCAAAAAAAGCAGTTACTCAAGCAACTGGATATGATTTTGGAAACGGTCTCTGTCACTGACGAAAGCTAGTGGATACTAGCTGAAACGTCTGACCGTTTCCAAAATCATACCCAGTTGCTCGGGTAACTGCTTTTTTGGCGTATCGTATTACCTGGATGTCTAACCTTCATCGACGTACAGTTAATGTTGTCTTGGTTTCAGGTCACAGTTTTAGCGGTGCTTCTGTCGATAGGGCCCATTTCAGGCAGCACCAGGAACCCATTTCTCCCGTTCCTCACACACGACTTCTTCCCGTACCTGAAGAGCAACCAGATAGGTACATTTTAGCTTCGTTTTAGGCCTTTTAGCTTCGTAGTTCGATCCAGTTGTCAACAAACAATTCGCCGTACATGTATGTATACAGCTTTGCAGCTAAATCGGGTGCCGTTCTTCAAGTATAGTACTGACGTATTTCTGAGACGTGGCTTTCGGAAATGTTACATCAGACTGCAGCTGGCATTCACGCATAAGACATTACAACTCAGGTCTTGGTTTGTGAATTTGCTTTCAAATGTCCAATTATTAAATTATTATTATTATTTCTTTATTTCAGGCATGCCAATAGATTAAATAGATGAAGGTAGACTTCTATCTAAACATTTCTATTTCTCCATGTATCCCTCTCGGCTAGGATACTATGCAGGGTTCCTGACGAGTGCGACATTCACTGGTACTTTTCTCGGGTGTTTTATGGTAGGTATATCTTGCTACATTACTTATGTTTTCTACAATTTACTGTTGTCATAGACATGACAGAATGTAATAATTTAAAATAAAGCTCTATATATTACTTTTTTCAGTGGGGGAAGCTGTCGGACATTGTTGGGAGAAGGTAAGGCCAACAATAAAGCGTTAATGCCCCGCCCCGAGGTGTACATGGTGAGATAATCCCGGGTAAGGTGCGATAACTACCGACTAAATCACCGAGTGTGCGTAGCGAATATCCGACCACTTTTGAAGTTGCGGCCTGATAACCAATGGGAAATGGAGCCTTCTGATTGGTCGACGTCTTCTGGCTATATATTATGATATCCTTTAATCCATTTACAAAATATGATTCGTTAGATCAGCATGCCATGAGCATTTTTAATGTGTGTACGAAACATGTTTTACGAGTCATAATAAGATATTAGTATATGATATGGTATACTGTAGTGCAATAGTGGGCCCAATAGTGACGTGGAACTGATAATATATGAGTGTGTTTCTTGCTGCCCAGACCCATCCTGTTGAGTTCGGCCACGGCGCTGCTGGTAGGCACGGTGCTAGTGGGCTTCAGGTGAGAACTTCAGCGACCATCTTTATTTTTTTCGTTATGCCATACAGCATTTTCTTGAAGAAAAGCTCATTGTCACATTTATATTTACCAAAGGAAAACATATTGCTTTTGCTCGGATTCCTCTTCTTCTTCTCCCAACCAATAAGGTCAATGACCTGAACCAGACGTCTGTCACCATGGTAACTAGTGTCGGGTTACATCATGTTGCAATTTTATAGCAGGAGGGAGTTATACTCCTGTCTGACCATGTATATGAATGTGCAAAAAATTAAAAGAGCAGACCATATGCGAAGGTAAACATGATGCATTTGCTTTGAAAATGTTGCCATTCTAGTCAAGAATGTTTGCAATAGCCTAGTTTAACTCCTTTTGCAAATTTTGCCACGCCTTATCCTAGGCCTATTCAGTGATTCTGGAAGAAAGCTCATCAAATGTTCGGCTGTATTCATCGAGATCAAAATAAGCATTTCGATATATGTATTGAAAAAAACTTACTTTATTATTCGTCAGAAAAACAACATTGCAGGCTGAAACAGCCTGAATTGTGTTGTACATTACGCCAAAAAACAGTTACTCAAGCAACTGGATATGATTTTGAAAACGTCAGACGTTTCAGCTAGTATCCACTAGCTTTCGTCGGTGACCAGAGGGGAAATGCAGGGTCTTCCCCTGCATTTCCCCTTTGGTCTCTCAGTCACTGACGAAAGCTAGTGGATACTAGCTGAAACGTCTGACGTTTTCAAAATCATATCCAGTTGCTTGAGTAACTGTTTTTTTGGCGTATCGTATTACCTGGATGTCTAACCTTCATCGACGTGTGTTGTACATTACATGTACATTCACATTTACAGTTGTAACATTTCAGCGTTAAAAGATTAAGTGTTAAAAGAAGTATATCCGATAATGTATCGTACCAACACGCGTGAGTTTTCTAACACATCCTGACCGATTGACATGTTTCCTCCGATCAAGTTTCTCCTTTCTATGGGCCGTCGGTGTGCTGTTTTTCGAAGGACTTCTGAACGGCACGCTGGGTGTAGCCAAGACGTACCTGTACGAGGTGAATGTCGTTTACGTACCTGATTTTAATGGATGCCAGTTTCCAAGCTGAGTCAATACCTGCCAAGAAAAATATTCGACTGGACCTTAGGTTCGAAGTGTGGCTAGATAAGTTATTATGTTTACCGAAGGAAAAGATATTGTTTTTGTTACGTTTCCTCCTCTTCTTCTTCTCCAAACAATGACCTGATTTGTTGACGTCTGTCACCATGGTAACTGGTGTTACACCATGTTGCAATTTTATAGAAGGAGGGATTTAGACTCATGTCTGACCATATATGTGAATGTGTTTGAGTAAGAATTAACAGAGTAGACCATATGCGAGGGTAAACATAATGTATTTGCCAAGGCAATTCCTAGCTCGTGCCAGTTTCGTACACATAACCTTTATAAACTGATAGACAATCCTGTGTTCGAAACGCATCTCTGATAACTCGTCCTCTGTATCGTGTTTTTATCTGCAGATTTGTCCTCCTAAGTTCCATTCATTTGCCTTTTCGTATACCTGGCTTCCTGACAATGTGGCCCACTTTGTGGTAAGTACATCTGTGCACAATATGTAAATAAAGAAACAATTTTTTTTAAATACCTTTCATGTGATGATCTTTGCAGCTGGTAGAATTTTTGTTTACCAACAATCTAATCAATGTCGTTACGCTTGCCTAGGGCCCGATACTGGGTGGATTTTTGGCCTGTCCAGCTACAAGATTCCAGACGTTCGACAAACCTTTCTTCAAGCAGTTCCCGTACCTGCTGCCCTGCGCCGTAGTGGCGTGTTTGCAGCTCTGCATTCTGATAGGTCAGTTTGGGCGTGACGTATACGTCTAAGTCGTACTTGATTGGTCGCCACCAGCGTTTATATTTTCTTGCATGTTTGCAGTTCTTCATTCTGATAGGTCAGTTTGGGCGTGACGTACACGTATAAGTCGTATTTGATTGGTCTCCACCAGCGTTTAAATTTCCTTGCATGAAAGAGTCTGATTTCACCTCTTATGTGTATCCGATTGTCTCAAAGCACAGTTTCGCAATGTGTGTTCGACTGTTCAACTATACATCATTTTGACTACTATAAAAATTTTCACAATTAACAGGTGGCTGCATTTTTCTGGGCGAATCTCTGGATAAAAAACCCAAGGTTGATTATATCAGTTTGACCAAAATATCTACGCAAGACGCGGATGAAGACGACAAGGAAAAACCACGCCGTAAGTAAATATTTTACTTATAAGTAAAACTGTTTTATCTACAATTTAGTCTACATGTCCTTCTTGTGTTAAACCTCTACCATAAAATAATAACCATAAACAGATGTAAACGTTTTTCTACAAATGTGCGGAAACACACACAGACAGACAGACACACCAAAACAATACCTCCATTTTTTCATGGAGGTAATTAAGAATGGCTAAGACACAAATTCGTTTACAGAAATTTTCATCTACGACAATTCATTCTATCGTAAAGGCGCTAAAATCCTACGACCAGTTGTGCTAGTACGTTTTAAAAAACAGGTAAAACTGTTTTCTCCACAGGACAAGAGGAGTCCACGTGCAGCCTGCTGCGGGACAGACTGGTGCTGATCCCCTGTGCGCTGTACGCTCTCTTCGCATTGGTGACCATCTGCGGCGTTCAGGTAAAGCCTCTGTCACACATTCACGAATTTGACCAATCCCAAAGCAGAGCCTACGGTGGCAAGACAGTATCTATTAGCAAGAGGAGTGTCCTTTTTCCCACCGAAGCAAATGGACACTCGTCAGGCCAATGGATACCGTAGGATCTGCTTGGAGGTTAGAATTTGGCCTCCCGAACACTAGGCGCAAAATTCATTGGTGTTCGGCGAGGCTGGTGACAAGTAACGTTAGATGTTTGCGCGTTCCTACGTTGTTTGATTCTTCAAGAGTTTCCTGTATCTACCGGTTTGTTTCTATAAATTGTGGTCATCCAGTAGTCTCTACCGGGCTTCATGAGGCGGCTTGAAGAGTAGAAATGTGCCAAATAGACTGTGAGATAACATGCCAGGGAATCGCTCCGCGTTAGAGTACATTTGGGAGCCACCGTACCAACTCCCCGCCATGTTATCTCTCTTTTTGGCCAATTTCTACTCTTCCAGCCGCTTTCCGAAGCCTGGTAGAGGCTTGTCATCCAGAGTCCTTCGTTAAGAATGGCGAGAAATATGACAACAGGTAGTTTAGGTTCCTTGTCGGTGAACTAGACGATGTGTACTGACGTCTTGTTCTGTATTTTTACCACCCCTGCAGTTGTTACCCCTCCTCCTGGTGTCTGACTCCCAACATGGCGGCTACAACTTTGACGCTGCGGAGATTTCCATCGTCCTGACCACTATCGCCATCTATGGAACCGCCACGCATGTACTTGTATTCACTTCTTCTTTGACATTAAAGAACAAACATAAACACAGGTCATTGATACGACGCCACCTTGCGTGTTTTCATCAAACAGCAATTTTATAGTTTAGCCGAATCGTGCTTGGACACGATTTCGAAGGAACGTGTAGCATACACGTGGACCAGATGAGAGGTATGCGATTTACCAGAATCGCGCTTCCACCTATTTCGTCTAAACAGGGCCGTATATTCCGTATCCGTTCTCGCCTCCCAGCATCTGTCTTCAATTTTCTAAAGAAATGCACATATGTCTTGAGCCGGGGTCATTTGTCAATTGTTAGATTGCGCAATTGCCATAATATGTTTAATTTCTGTATGACATATAATTATACTACTAGTATACGACATGACAGTTTTTTCTCTGTGTGTCTCTCTCTCTCCTTTAGGCAACGTTAAACCCATACATAGCGTCTAAGTTTACATACAAGACGGTGTTCCTGTCTGGAGTTCTGTTTTACGCAGTGGGTATCAGCTTGCTTCCGTCCATGGTCAACATCACAGGTGCAGTAAGGAGTCAACAACTTCTCCAAACAGCGAACTCTAGCGATTTGACACTGAACTTCACGGCTGCTCCTGAGCAATTTTCGACCTCGCCACTAGTAACAGAAAGTTACATACAGCCAACGACAGAACTGAACGCGACAGTAGTTACCGGCCAGTGTCGGCTAGCCGGGGACAGGAGGAAGACCTCCCAGCATCAGGCCTCAGAACTACCCGCCAGAGTCTGGGGTCCACTGCTGGCTGTTGTATTGGTGATGGAACAGGGAACGTAAGATACTTTGCTACTACGGTAAAGTAGAATTTTTGTCTTAGGGGTTCTTTATCACCTTCGCCAAGAAATTTATGTTTTCAGTAGCGTTTGTGTGTGTGTGTGTGTGTGTGTGTGTGTGTGTGTGTGTGTGTGTGTGTGCGCGCGCGTGTGTGTGTGTGTTTAGCACGATAACTCAAGAAGCTTTAGATGGATTGTTATTAAACTTGGGAGGTGGGTAGGTCTTTATTAGACCTAGAAATAATTAGATTTTGGGCTCGCTGGCGGCTTTCCTACGTACTGCAGCAGAACTTCCTGTTTTGATATCTCGTGATCTAGACATGCTTGGGTCACGAATCTTGGATGGTAGATAGCTCTTGGACTAGGAAAAAAGGGACATTAGTTTGAACCCCCTGGCAGCTTGTTTTCTATAGTATTGATAACTCACAAGAGTCCGGGACATGAGATGTGTAGTCACCGAAAACTGATAGCCTTATACTCATTTTTGTTACGAAGTAAAATTGTGGTGGCCATTTGAGTAACACTAGGATATAGGGTACATGAAATATTACTGAAAATATACAGTCAGACGAAAGGAAATTCCCAATTTTTCCGACAATCGGGTATGGATACTTTTTGTAGGTAATTCTTCGGATGAATGGATTTCCTTAATCTTTCAGCGCACAAACATACCTGGCCGTCACTGTGATGGTAGGAAACGCCGGTGTGGTGAGTATCATATCTACTATATCATTGTGTATTTCCCAAAGATTAATTAACAACCGAAACATATACCCTCAAATGGAACAGCAATAAAAGACATTGGAATCAGATGTGCTTGGTATAAGAGTCCCGCATCAGTATGAATGGGAATTTTATTGCCCACAATTTCAGTATAAAGTCAGGTAAATGCTGATGTTTATAATGATGTCCTTTTATGTCGGCAAAGCAATCCAACCGGGGGACAGTTAACGGCATCGCGCAGACCCTGGCGGCGCTGTCCCGGCTGGTGGGACCGGCGGTGAGCGCCAACCTGTTCGCCTGGACCACCGATAACGGTAGGGCGGCAGCTCACTTGTACTTCATATCTATCTGCAACACGCGTAGGAATTTTGTCGAAAGTTTTAAACTTTTGATCCGACACAAAGAACTATATATCTAGAGCTAGAGTCACTCTGGTCTTCCTCAGTAGACTGACCGAGTGAGACTTGTCACGTGACTTCTTTGAAGTGTGGCGTCAACACTGGGTCAAAGGTAGCTGGTAGACTATATCCTCATTGGGTAGACTATGTCGCCCCCCGTCGCGGTTGAGTATGTCCATGCAAGTACGGTATACAATGGCAAATGTAAAATGTCCCTGGTACATGTAACTACCAACACAGATGAACTTTCAAAGACGGAAGGAAAGTTACCGGTGAAGTAACCTGATCAGTTTTCAATCCACTAAACTTTCTTCTCCCTCTGATCATTTTGAGAAAGACACATCTGTAAACTGATTTTCTCTTTCCTTTGTTGGCAGGGTTGCCCTGGCCGCTGGATCACCACCTGTCCTTCTATCTGGTGGCCGTCCTGTGTATCCTCGTGGCGGTCCTATGTGCAAGTCTACCGGCTTCCAGCAACCTGCCCAGGGCCGACAGTCTGACATTATCAGAGGGAGAGGACGAGAGGGAAGAAGACCAAGAGGAAGAAGAAGAGGAGAAATTAAGTATGCATTTTAGAACACGCGATGGCAAGACTTGGATTGATGGCATAGATGATAATGACGACTTTGAAACTAATTATCTGCTTCCTCCAAATGTTACTTAGATCCGATGTAAAGATCTCGAAACGAATCATTTTCTATAGACTGACCCTCAATGAAGGACTCCGACATCAGAAGACAGTGTAACAAACATCAGCCCATCACCCCACCCCACCGGCCAAGGTCATATTGCACACTTCTCACAGAAGGTTGAAACGAAACTTCGGTCCATTGACAGGCAAATAGGCAGGTGAAATGAGTACTGTGTTGGTGGCAGTATAGAAATGAGTTGAAAAAACTTGAGTGTGCCATCACCACTTCTTACGAGTACATCTTCCTGGAATAATTAAAAAAAAACTTAAGAAAAAAAAACACCGTCACATTTGATCGACGTTGTTTTTGTTTTGCACACAGAGACCGCATCTCAAATGGTGAACAGTGCCAAGCAATAACACATCCAAATGAAGACCTCTTGACCACAGAAAACTGGTGCCGAAGTGGCATGGGAATAACTGGTGACGGGATAAGAACACAACTTGATATACTGTACCTACCTTCTGGTGGCGTCTTCTAGCGTCTGTTCCAACACAACGAAACTCACACCTTTCCATGTTCACAAGTTATGCTGAGGTCACATTTCCAAACCGGGGCCCGGCCGTGCAGTCTTATGGAACGAAAAGTACGATATAAAAGACAATAAAACACAGAAATTTTTTGATAGTAATCATGGGCACTATTTCTGTATATTCTTTATACGAACTGTTAGTTTTCGTTCATACAAACAACCCGACCGGGCCCCGGTTTGGAAATGTGACCTAGGCATTACCCCCATTTCCTTGGTCATAAACTCTCCTATTTGTAGATCTGTCCAAATGAGAATAACACTCCACTTCGAACATTCTCAGCGAGGACACATCTTGCTACTTCCACTGAAAGCAAATCACCATTTCTTCCTCCATACACCACCTCTTAGGAGGAAGTTCCACTCTTAAAGCTTCTTTCCTAGAACAACATCACTATTATGGAACAAGCTGCCACGTGATTGTTTCCCATATGGGTATAACCTTACAATTTTTAAGTGTAAGGTCAACAAACATCTGTCCTCACTATCTGTACAGTAACCCAAAACATTTGAGTGGTTCCCATGAGCCTTGTTTTGTGGTGAACATGAAGTAAATTAAAAATAATAGGCATCATCCTTACATACCTACACACTGTCTTATATGCCTAATTTCTAGCTAATACGTTACAGGATTCTAAGAGCAGAATACAGTGACAGAAACACATACCTTTTATAATGTACACATGTGTATTGTCTATTGACATTTCATTTTAAGAAATACAAACAGACACCGCTTGGTGAATCTTCATCGCATCTTTATTTATTCAATCAAGGTTCTTGATATTATGTACAAAACATAACATAAAAAAACATAAAAAAATATGCCACAATATCAGAACATAACAGGCACAAGTAATTCGTAGCCAGCTCGACCGCTAAAATATCACAGATTATCTAATACAACAACATAGAGCGTAATCTGTGTACCAGCTGGTGTTCTAGGAAAAGCGTAGATACAGTGGCTATAGTGCATGGATTTAGCCGGAGCAAGCTTTCCCGAATGTAACGCAATATGTAGCCGCTGCCGTTGTGAATTTTAATAGCGTAGAGCGTTGATAGTTCGACCCCCTAACCCCCTTCAAGAGCTATCCTATATTTCCGAAAGGTTTGGCCAGCTTTTACCCTTATAGCTTTACCCCGTAATGCATGTACGATCTGCAAGGAGCGCCCGTGTGTGGTTTTCACCATACTGTGTGTGTTAAACATTGTGCGGATGGCGTTCAGCACCAAGGACAGGCACTGTTTGCACGGAAACATGTGGTGCGCGTACATGTACTGATTAGATTAGCAAATTTCGGCTACTACACGTTCGTTACCAATACTTGTTGCTGCTGACGCTACCTGTGTGTAATTTTGACACAGACTAGTCCGAAATGGTGGACAGAGAACCGTTATTTTTGAGGGGATTGACTCTTGGTGGTAAAGTAGTTGTGGTTATCAGGGTAGAAATTTAGACCAGCTGTTGTGCGCCCCTGTGTAAAAATCACACGTGGTATCGCCCACGCAGTCTGTGTCTGCTGGTGACACGCGAGGAAGAGTAGGAACTATTTTTAACTTCTTGGTAAATTTTTAGCTTCTGGTTCGAAAAATATTCATCCTAACGTGTAGAACAAATCTTCGGGGATGTTTCCACGGCGGAGTTGTGCCGTTTTCTGTAGTTTTGACGGATAAAAATGTGCATTTCCCGACCTGGTGGATTTTTGGAGAAGACAAGAAAATGGCGCCCGTTGGAAGGAGGACAGCGTGGTCGGGGGGAGGGCAGAGTTTTCACAAGGTAAGACAAGAAACCATGTCGTCAAATTGGTTTCCTACAAACTAGTACCAACACGTTGCGGTATATTCCTGGTAAATTTGTGTGATTTTGAGAATACAAGTCGGGCTAATTTTTAGTTTTTTTGTCGTTTTTTTTTATTCGCTGTTTTCTTCACTCTTCACGTCTTCTCTCGGAATATACTAGGTATTACTACTTTTCGAGTTAAATTTTGAAAGGGAAAAAATAAACGTTACTTTGTTTCTGCATGTAGTACTGAAGTACTGAACGAGTTCTTCGCTAGTGTCTTCACGTCTGAAGACTTGACTAGCATCCCTAGTATCGACAGACTACAATCTCCACCCTTGATCCAAGACTTTGAATTCACTGAAGAATTGGTGTTGAAGAAACTGACAGAGTTAAACCCGTCCAAATCCTCTGGTCCTGACGGTATCCATCCCAGGTTCCTGAAGGAGATGGCTCATCACCTAGCCCTACCCCTGTCCATACTGTTCAATAAGTCAATGGAGGCAGCTGAGTTACCTGAAGGTTGGAAAGAAGCACATGTCTCACCCATCCACAAGAAAGGGAGTAAAACAGCACCAGGGAATTACAGACCAGTCAGCTTAACCTCAGTGATTGGTAAACTGATGGAGTCCATCATCCGGGATAAGCTTGTGGAACATATGATGGAGTTCAACCTCTTCACAGATGCGCAGCACGGGTTTGTGCCGGGGCGCTCATGTATGACCCAGCTCCTAGTAGTTATGGAAGAATGGACCAGGTTGTTACAAGAGGGGAAGCCACTAGATGTTGTCTATTTAGACTTTAGGAAAGCGTTCGACACCGTTCCTCATGTTAGACTACTCCGGAAGCTGGAGAGATACGGTGTGGGTGGCAACATAAGGAACTGGGTTGAAGACTTCCTAAGACTGAGGAAGCAACGGGTAGTGGTAAACGGACAGTTTTCGTCTTGGAGGGAAGTCAAGAGCGGCATTCCGCAGGGTAGTGTCCTTGGACCAATTCTGTTTGTGATCTACATAAATGACCTACCCGAGGCAGTGGCTAGTGGAATAAAAATATTTGCGGACGATAGTAAACTGTACAAAACTGTCCATGACAAGACCGGAGAAGATGCACTGCAGCAGGACCTAAACACAGTGGGGGAATGGTCACAAGCATGGCAGTTTACTTTTTAACGTTACTAAGTGCAAAGTGCTCCACTTAGGAAGAACCAACCAGAAAGCAGCTACAGTCTGGGAGGACAAACCATTGAAGAAACGGTGGAGGAGAAAGACCTTGGCGTAACAATAGACAACCAGCTCTCATTCCATTCACATACAGCAAAAGCGGCAAACAAAGGAACCAAGTCTTGGGTTTGATTTAAGAGGACCTTCTACAACTTGGACAAAGACACAGTCCCTACACTCTTCAAGACCATGGTACGCCCCCACCTGGAATATGGGAATGTAGTCTGGGGACCCCACTACTCCCTCGACCAGCAGAAAGTGGAGGCGGTGCAGAGAAGAGCTACAAAACTAGTGTCTGGGCTCAGGGAGCTCCCCTACAGTGAGAGACTAAAGAGGCTTAGACTACCGTCCCTGGGATATAGAAGAAGAAGGGGAGATATGATTCAGGTGTTCAAGTTCCTGACTGGGCAGGAAAGGGTACAAGCAGACAACTTCTTTGAGTTAGCAGGGGGTACAACAAGAGGCCACAACTTCAAGTTGAAGGTACCATTGGCCAAGTCAAGGAGTAGACAGCATGTATTCAGTGTGAGGGTCATCAAAGACTGGAATTCGCTGCCGCCGACTGTAGTATCCAGTGAAACAGTCAACCAGTTTAAAACGAGATTGGATCGACACTGGGAGCACCTGAAGTACGAAGAAGGCGTCTAAGACCAGTCCACAACAGGCGGGAAGAAGCCTTACTCGACTGTAGACGGTATCAAGGTATCAAGGTATGTATACTTATATATGTATACTTATGCATGTCTAAGATTTGTCCCCCTTGTCTGTGTAACTGAAAGGAAACATCGTTGGAACAGGGCTTGAAATACTGGGTGCACCCAAATTTGGAGCTGTGCACCCAATTTTTTTTCTGTGGGTGCACCAGTGCACCCAAATGTTTTTTGTAGGTTTACGTTTATGTCAAGATGTTAAACTTAGAGTAGTACTAGTATTCAGCATATTCTTAACGTCTAAGTGTCAGAAAAATAGTAAAATCATTCTTGTAACTTCTTGTTTCTTTAGAAACAAAACATATAATTAGTTTTTGCTGACATTCTACTTATTTTATCTTATTTGGTGCATCCACAGAAAATTTTATTCACCCAATTTTTTAGGTTTGGTGCACCAGTGCACCTATTCCCAAAAATGAATTTCGAGCCCTAGGCCTGTTGGATTATTTGTGAGACTTTTCCCCAATGGCATGGAAAACACTAGACCGTGCCTGTTGAAATGTTACAAAACAAAACCACTTCTATTTGCTGTTTCCTGGATTTGCCAGCTTTTTCCTGATTTACAACAAAAACATGTACATGTAATTAATAATATTCAGGTTCTTTATCAATCCAAAAATTGCTAATTGTTTGGCCCTAACCTAACAGTTTAATCTAAGTCTGTTTTTCTACATAATTATTTTATTGATTTGTTTAAACGTTCAAAATTCATTGTTTGATTTTAAACCAGCCCAGTATGTCATGACTGCTTTGGTAGTATTTAGGGCTTTTGAAGGATACCTAGGCTTGTTTTTTTAAAGCTTCAAGAGTGAACCTAATAGGCATATGTCCACTCCACTAAGAATGAAGAATTTTAGCTATTGCATGGGAATTTCTGTCATGTTGGTACACACATCTGTGTATTGGGCCACACCAATTAATTATTGGTTCTCGGATTCGCCTCTTAATTTTTTTTCTGATTTGCAAAAAAAATTCTGGTTCTGAATCAACTAAAAAATGCTCATATTTTGCCTCCATCGTAGTTCCTTCATCTATCACTGCAGTGGTTTGATTAAAAGTTCAAAATTCATTGTTTAAATTTTAACACAGCCTTTTGTGTTGACTTCATAGCTCCTATTGTGGCATTTGGGGCTATAATAGGATGCCAAGACCTGGTTTTATTTAAATTTTTTTGCCCTGTCGCTTCATATTTTTTCAGAACAAATCCGAGAACCAAGAAATTAAATTGGTGTGGCCTTACTGGAAGTACATGTAGGTTCATGTGTATTGGATATCTATCACAGACCTAAATTGTACATGTGTTAGTGTAATATTCATGTATATACTAGGAAGACAAACCAGAAAGGGTACAGAATCAAGCTGCACGATTCTGTATGAACAACTATGAAAGGGGTGCTAGTGTCATTAAAAGGAAATAAAAAGAAACCTACAGTGGGTGTCACTGGAAGACAGAAGAAAAATGTCCAGACTATGCATGATGTACTTAGTGACTAATATAAACTGGTGGATGTACCAACTACTAAGCACCTCATACCAGCCCAGAAAAGAATAAGAAATAGTCATGCCTTCAAGTACCATTTTACTAAGTATACAGTGCAATTTTACAGAATACAGTAAAATTATATTCAGCATACAGTGCAATTTCACTAGTTGTCTCGTAAAATTTCACTGCATTCCGTAAAATTGCATTGTATACTAATACGATTGCACTGTATTCCGTAAAATTGCACTGTATACTCTGGCACCCCTGGAGTTATCAACCAAGGATTGAGGTCTTCGGAAATTCATTCTTTCCTAGAACTATCGCAGAGCGGAACTCGCTGTCACCAAGTAGAGTAGGTGCATCATCATTAGATAGATTTAAACAATGTTTAGAGTTAGATGATCAAGGGTTATACTTATAGCTCGGTGAAACAAGTTGTTCGGTGTAATGTAGCCAGCTGCCGCCGCGCTATGTGCTTGTGAAGCTGGTGTGTTGCGGCGAAAGGCGGTTATACCAGCTATACAGATACAGTCAAACCTGCCTATAGTGGTCACTCAAGGGACTGGCCAAATTTGACCACTATGGCCAGGTGACCACTATAGAGAAACAGCCGGTTAGTTGACCCCCCCCCAAAAAAAAAGGGACACATGCTTTGAGTACCAACAGTGATGTCTTTATTCTGAAACATATGAATACATACATTTGCAAAGGTACACCCCCTTTATATGTACATGTCTTAGTTCAATAATTTGTTGTTCTTTTGCTTTAGTTGTACTTTATTTTGTACTTGCTTGAAAAAAAAAAAGAAATACAGAAATATTGCATGGAAACATTAACTTGACATCAAAGATACATACACTCAACATATTCAGTTCATCTATTCTGGGACAATGAAACCATTCACATAATTTAAAACATACAAAATCACTGGTTGTCATTTACTGTTCTTGTGTACATACTAGTACTACATGTGGCTAAAGAAAAGAAAGCAAATCAAGCAACAAACTTTCAACTCCAAACAAATTTCTATCGACTGCAAAATCATTTAATCTAAGCTCAGCTTTCGACGATTTCTTCTCACTCTCTCTGCCAGTCGGATCACTTCCACCTTTTGGAATAAGTTCGGCGTCTGTCTGTCCGCTTTCGCCATCGTTTCTCCGCAATCGCCACGTTACTAGTAGTTGTTGTTGTTGTTAGTCGAAAAGTGGAAGAGAACGACATCGGCGGATGTTTTTGCTCTTTGGTGAACACTTGCTTCGCGCGACCGACATACGCCACAGCGAATTCCAACCACGTAAATAAGTTATTTTGTACCAAGACACTGTCTATTTAGTTAACAGCAAAATAATTGTTCGTCAGTTGCCAGTTACTTTCCGTTTTTGGTCGTTTTTGAACATGAAAACTTAGCGAAAACTCTCCTTTGTTTACGGCTTGGGTTTCTCCCCGCGTGGGTTGTCTGCCTCTACCATTATGCCAATGTGGTAGTCAACAGAAAATTTTCTCCTTTCAGACTTATATCTTTTCTAAAATATCCACTACAGTGTTAAATTTACATCTAAAATTACTTTTAGTAATGTATTTTAAATGTTTTCATCATGTAATTATATCATTTGACGCTAATAAAGTTAAACAAAACTCGGTGTATCTACCTCCATAACAGTGTAGTCTTCCGATGACCCCAATTGACCTCCCTCTGCAGCTAACACATGCGCCATCTTGGAAAAATACGAAACGCATTTTCGAGCCAAATTTCTTGAATTATGCTCATGAAAAACGGAAGCTATGCACATATCTACGCATTTCAAGGAATCGAGAAACCAAATATGGATATTCTTAAGTTTTTTTGTAAAGATAATTGCCGTAATCTTCGCCGAGCGGCCGAGTCCATAATTGAAAGCTCCATGCGGCACGCACGGCACTGGTGTTGGGGAAAACGCAGATATCAAAGACACCCGCGACCGCAGAAACTTCGTGTCAAAAGCCAGTTTTCCTTTATTTCATACACATATGGAGTTTAATTTTCAGTTCACATTTTAGTAATGTAGCGATCGGAAAATTATCACAAGGCTCATAACGGTCGTAGCCCGAGGTGGGGTGGTGTTACGGCCGTGGTGCTTAGCGGGTTACGGCCAGCCGCGACCGCTATCGGCGGTGTTGACATGCCGGCGGGACCGGAATGGGGTGACCGCTGACCGCGTTGAACAGTGACCGCTATAGACACAATTCTTAATGCTTTAACGTCAATGGGAAAAATTCAAGGGACCGGCAAAAACCGACCGCTATGGCCGAGTGACCACTATACAAAGGTGACCGCTAGTACAGGTTTGACTGTATATGACAAATTGTGTTTCATTCATCCAAGGAGGTTATTAAATACCTCCTTGATTCATCCAACTTTACACAGTACCTTTGAGTGTCTACAAATGTATAGGAAGGCTTGCAAGTTGCTATCTGACAAGTCTCCTCCTGGGCACATTTTTCTCACCAATACCCTATATTTATGCTTGAGTGTTGGCTGTATATTTTAAACACCTTTAATCATAACTCGTCAAGAATAACATCCAAAATTTCTGGTCTACTGGTAGTCATTTGGCTTTGTTTAGTGTATATTTGTATAATATATATATATATATCCTGATGTCATCTGTGTATGTATGACAGGGCTGATAACACCTTGTAACTTTAATATTTGTTTAATACACATTTGTAGTTAGTTAGGCCTAGAAAAATGTGTCTTTCCTGTTTCAGTCCTGGAAAAATTAGGATCGGTAGGTAGCTTTTTTTTAGACTTCAGTGATATCTATATAGGGGTCCAACTTATACAATACAGTTTAACAATGTAAAACTTGCATGAGGGCACTTCTAAGTTTCAATGGCAATGTTAGAAAACCAATTGTACAACATTTTATCACTCAGGTGTCAGATCATGGCCTAGAAAAGGTTGATCAGCTCGGAGTTAGTTACCTGTGTCCTGAGGGTCTGCCAGCTGTGCAGGTGTTCCTGTCCTGATGAGATGACTTGTGATGACAGAGACACCAGGTGATCGGATACAGGAGCATCAGGCCAGGTGAGGAAAATCTGAATACTGCATTTACCTACCATTTACTTTGAGACAACTAGAAGAAGCCAACAACTTTGAGACAAGTGTGTAACTTACTATGTTTGCAGTTAGGTGGCTGCTGACAGATGCAGTAGTGAGGACTCCTGTCTGAACCTGACAAGACTGGATTGGACCAGACCAGACCAGACCTGGTGATTTGAGGACCCACTAAGAAGAGTATCAGGTGAGAGTTAACTTAATTCTGCATTTTACAAGTTCAATTCACTGGGTATTTGACACAAGTTTGTAACTTGTTATGTCTACATAAGGTGGATGATGACTGATGCAGTTATAAGTGATAAGACCTGTGTAAACCTGACAAGACTGGACAAGACTTACCAATTTGAAGACCCGAGAGGAATATTAGGTGAGAAAAATCTTAATTCTGCATTTTACATACCATTTACTGGGTATTTGAGACAATTGTGTAACTTATGTCTATATAGTTAGGTGGCTGCTGACTGATGCAGTAGTGAGGACTCCTGTCTAAACCTGACAAGACTGGATTGGACCAGACCAGACAAAGCAATTTGAGGACTCAAGAAGAATATCAGGTGAGAATTATCTGAAAATTTGCATTTTACAAGTTCCATTTACTGGGTATTTGAGACAAGTGTGTAACTTGTTATGTCTATATAGTCAGGTGGCTGCAGACCGATGCAGTAGTGAGGACTCCTGTGTCTAAATCTGACAAGACTGGATTGGAAAAGACCAGACGAAGCAATTTGAGGACCCAAGAAGAGTATCAGGTGAGAATTATCTGAAAATTTGCATTTTACAAGTTCCATTTACTGGGTACTTGAAACAAGTGTGTAACTTGTTATGTCTATATACTATATATAGGTGGCTGCTGACTGATGCAGTAGTGAGGATTCCTGTCAGAACCTGACAAGACTGGATTGGAGAAGACGATTTGAAGACCAAGACTGGGAGAAACCTGTACATGATGAGGGGTGACTTTTGTGCAAATCACACCAGATGAGGGCGCAGCCAACCTGTTGACTTGATTCAAGACAAGGAGTTTGTACAGGTGAGATACAGGTTTAAAAAATACACCTTTGAAAAATTATTTTCCAGTATGGACCTTCAGTGTTTCTTTTTCAAATATACTTGTTATCCTTTCATATAGTTCGGTGTGTCCTGATGTTCCTGTCCTGAGTGGGAGAAACCTGTGACGACTTGTGTCTAACCAAGGGGCTCAGGAGACACTTAAAGAGTTTGTATAGGTGAGACAGTGTTTTGACTGATGTGACAGCACAAGTGACATATCTAAAACACCTTAAGTTTAGAGCAGACATATATATTATGTTTTCTACATCTATTTATTGATAAGCAAAGGGCTAGCTCAATTGTGTATCATTTAATGGTCCTTTAGTGTTGAATGGAGGTCTGATGTTTTTGCATCACACTAATTGTCCTTTCATTGTTACATTTAGGTGTGTCGTGACGTTCCTGTCCTGACTGGGAGAAACCTGTGATGACCGGCGACTCCAGTCCAATGCAGACCAGATGATGGGCAAACCAGTTGACTTGAAGATACAGAAGAAGACAAAGAGATTGAACTGGTAAGTTTGTATTTCCATACATGTACATACATCTGAATGTCAGGCTGAGTGTTTTGATTAAAGGTTAAATTGTTGCGAAGATAACCTAGTACATAGTTTTGTCTGTGTGGATACGAATATAAAAAATATTTGGTTTGGCTACATCCGATTCGATGAAGGTTAGACAGTCATATGTCTTGATTGAGTGATGAAATGCATTGTACAAGAGAAAACTCACTGATACTCAAGCAACTACAGTGGATAGATTTTGAAAACTGTCTGATGTTCGAAGCATCAACCTCCAATTCTTTATTAACATATCAAAATTGCATGAATGTCATGGATACCTAATACAAATTAAAATGCATTTGAACACAAATTTATAAACTATGCTTCCCAGACTTGACAGGCCTGTGTCAGATTCTACAGTCTGAAAGTACTAAAAAGTTCTGTTACTGAAATCTTTCTGTCAGGATATTCTAATTGAAGTTGCATTTTGATACAAAAAAAATTGTACTTGTTTGACACAACTTTTTTGCTACATGTATATAGTATGTTACAAGTTAAGACATCCGGCCAGTAACATTTTGTAACTGTTACAGTATCGAGGAACTTACCTTGATCCTTAAGTTCAAAATTCGCAGTTATGAGCAATTTTTGCTGCAGGCAATCTTTTCTAGTTGGTGACACACACATTGCTGTTTATCACTTATAATATGTTTGCGGAGGCAACAAGTGCAGGAAAAAGAAGTTATTTAATTTCCTCACCCTAATAATAAGTTTGCAGTACAGACATCACTGTGAATATAAAATTACTGTGAAAAAATTGTAATTTTCAGTAACCCTTAGACCACGCCACTTTAATTTTGTTGTTTTCAGATTCCTCTTCTTTACTTTTTTTATGATGACCAAAAAAAATATGCTTACATTTTGGCACCTGGTGAACAGATGAAGAAAACCCTTGTCTTCCTTGTTGTTTCTGTTATTGTAACTGTTACAATTTTTTCCCCAGACATTGCTAAATTATTTATTTTCTGGAAAAATCTGTGATAAATTTTGGTGTGACCATAGCAAGACATTGTAGCCAATAGCTGCGTTCAATACAGTGACTTTTGTTCCTCTGTCTTTAAGATGACATTGTGGATGACCCGGAGAACTGGACTTAAGCTGGAGGAAGACTTTTCTTGGCAGATCTCAACCTGTGTAAAAGAAGATGAGGAGGTGTGAGTATGTTTTCTTTACTAACACGAGACAACACTCCACACACTTGCACTCGCCTTTCTCTCTTTTTTCTGTTCACAGTCTACCTTGAGGGTCGGCATGCCTATTAAATGTTTCCGTCAGGAGCCATTTAACATTGATCATAGCCGGCAGCTTTAATTCCACCATAAAAGACACTAAAAAATTCTTTGTTTCTTATAGTTGAATGTCAAATTGCCCCCAAATTTGTCACTTTTGACCTTTACACTTAAATTCTCCCACCAAAAATTTAGTCGGCCACTGTGTCGCTGTTAAGTTTAATATGCCAAATTGCCCCAAATTTGTCACTTTGGACCTAATTACACACTTCTATCTGTAAACCCGTAGATTGAGTGAAATTCTCCCGCCAAAAAACTTTTAATTCCACATTCAATTTGTTATTCTCTTCGTATGGTATCTGGAATGCCAAAGCGCCCAAAAATTGTTGTTTTGGACCTTTACACTTAAATTTTCCTGCCAAAATATTAAGTATCTTAGGCGGCCACATTAATATCCTCTTTGTATTGTATCAATGCCAAATTTGCCGCAAAATTGCCACTTAAATTCTCTTGCCAAAAAGCAAAATATCTTAGCCGGCCGCATTAATTCCACTCTGATTCCTTAAGTCCATTTTCCTGCCAAAAAAAACCCCAACTAATTGGCACCCTCACCTGACAAATTAATTGGATTAAAGTTTTCCCGCCAAAAAACTTAGTATATGGAGCACTCTAACCTTGAACTTGTGCTCCACAACTCACACAGTATGTTAGTTACACTTTCCAACACTTTTAGACTTCTTTGGACATGTAACTTCTCCAAACATATAAGTCACCACACTCTGCTACCCAAACACGTAGTTGATCGAGTCCAGTTTTTCCGCCACTTTGACTTAAGAATAATCTCTCGCTCTGCTGGTTGGTCAATGCACTAAGTGTACTCCCCGGGGGATGTCTTTTCGGAGACATTGATGCTTCGACACATCAGTATACCAGTGCAATTGACTCACCAGGAGAGCGAGAGATTATTCTGAAGTCAAAGTGGCGGAAAAACTGCACTCGATCAACTACGTGTTTGGGTAACAGAGTGTGGTGACTACATGTTTGGAGAAGTTACATGTCCAAAGAAGTCTAAAGATGTTGGAAAGTGTAACTAACATACTGTGTGTGAGTTGTGGAAGAAGCAAAGTGTGGGGAGGGGGGCACAAGTTCAAGGTTAGAGTGCTCCATATACTAAGTTTTTTGGCGGGAAAACTTTAATCCAATTAATTAACCAGGTGAGGGTGCCAATTAGTTTTTTTTTGGCGGGAAAATGGCCTTGAAAAGGAATCAGCAAAACAAAACTCAGGGCCTGAACAAAACTATGCCCAGTATTTGTTCAAAAGTTCTTTCAGTACATTTAACGGTATCAGCTATTTTAAAACCTGCCCAAATTTTCACACTGACAACTGACTGTCTGACATTAAGTTCTTAGATGTGGGGTTCATTTCAAGTAGAAAGCTTTTACATGTGTCAACTCACCTCTATCTTAGAGTACTGTAAGTTACATTTACTGTTTACCTGTTAAATGACTTCGAACGGAAGCGTCTTTTTAGGGAATGACCACAGATGGCAACTCTGGGGCCATCCTTGTCGCACGAATCTGAATTTTTGCTGTGGTCATGTCTAGATAGGATTATTAAATCCTGAGTTTTAAGTAAAATTTGTCTACCTGAAGTTTTATAATTCTTTTAAAGTTGACAGTTTTACTTCAGCCCTTCAAACGAATGAAGTGACTTAAGAGTCATTGCACGAGAAAACCAGGCAGAGGCGGGAAGATGGGGGTCGGCCAAATCGGCTCATTCTTTGTATGTGAGATAGGTATGAGGAACTATTAACAGCCATATGGTTAAAACCCTCCAGGTATTTTTCGTTATGGAGTTCTGGGACCCCCCTCTGAGACCCTCAAAAATCTAACAATTTATGGCTGAAAATTACTGAAATTTCAATGGACACCACGGTAATTCTGATAATGATATGAACATGGGGTTTCTTTTGTCACATAGCATGGGTCTTCTACTTTTACAAAACAAAAATTGGAGATGCAACATTGAAGTTGAAAGGGTATACCAGGGGGTTACCAGAACCAATGAAAACAGAATTTTCATCTTTCTAAATTTTAGTCATTTTTAAGTAGCTTTTTCTCCGTGACGCGGCAAATTTGATAAACGGTTTTACCGTTGCTGGAAAGAGGAACATCTGCTGATTCAAAAACAAGTGTCGTTTAATTGGGCCACGCATAACGCGGGCTGTGAACGAAGGGTCTTTATGGGGGTTTTCCGGGTTTTGGACCATAATAAATTAGCTAACAACGTCTCTTTACGGGGCAAATCATGGACATTTTTTGTGCAGATGCATG
The DNA here is from genome assembly GCF_001625305.1 of Branchiostoma belcheri. NCBI lineage: Eukaryota > Metazoa > Chordata > Leptocardii > Amphioxiformes > Branchiostomatidae > Branchiostoma > Branchiostoma belcheri. The sequence goes on from NW_017802492.1 coordinate 472,834, forward strand.
GGATCAATGGACAATTTTTGAAAAATGCTAAAAATAATTAGAAATATTCGTTGGGGCTCCACATGGGGGATACAAGGATACCTAAAAAGCAAATTTAAACTGATTTTACACAATTTATCACATTTCTAATTTCCATTAGTAACTATCTTTCAAAATTAATTTTGTGCATTCACTTTGTGCTGAATATTATAAAGGCTAAGTATGGGGTTTATCAGAACACCATGTGTGAAACCAGCTACCAAAAAAAAAACACAAGCCACATGGGTGCATACACGTAGATACAAGTACTCCAAATGGACAATCTAGCAATAGGACCAAGAATATGTGGCGTTTAAGCTAAATATAACAGTAAAAACAGTCAAATTCAACTAAAGGCCACTGAAAATACAGGTTTGCCAAATATACTCAGGCTTTCATTATTGGATTAAATGAACTAGTTAGCATTTGCATATACAGGAACATCTGGTTCTACTCAGCTTATAAGATAAGGAAACCAATTCATAAAAAATCCGTCATAAATTTTACCAAATAAAAATCCCAGACCAGTTAGAATCGCATTGCAATATAATGTCAATCAATTCAAATGAGAAAAGTATCTCCATCATTGACTATAGCATCATCGACTATACCTTGATATATTTATGACAATTCAGGCCTAAATTACTGGATATTGTCATTATGCAAGCATTGGATTAATTCAATTTTCAAGTATCCTTATGCCCCCCATGCAGAGCCCCCTTAAACCGGCATAATTTTTGACCACAAATCTATGCATGCATGGTTTTCCTGCAAGTACACAAAAACGGCGATATATTGCCCTTCACTGCGACATTTTATGATCGATTTGTATGATCTAATAGCCCCATGGCCCATTTATGTGTGATTTGTGGTCCAGTAATTATTTCTGAATGAACTGAAACAGGTCTTCTATCATGCAAGGATGGTGTTCCTGGGGAATTAAAATTAAGAGAGATGAAAAGTCTCATTTCATGATGTAATGTGCTTAAACTAAAAGGTTGAAAATATGGCAGAGGAAAGAACAATTTAAAAGCACATAGCAAAACACTTTCATTTCCTTATAGCAGGTCCTATTTTGAAAATAGACCATTTTCTCTAGATCACCAGACCATTGTGCGCACGTTGACATGTAGAAATTTGTTTTAGTTTTCCACATATGTACTTTTGAGACTTTGGCAAATGAGAAAGAAAAACAAAGTTGTTCTAATATCTAGGACAGCTCAACCTGTACCTTCTTTTGGTGTATGAGTGTCTTTGCTTGAATCGGAGGATATTAGTTAGTATTAATATGTTACATCTTGTAAGTAAATTATTATTAAGTCTAGAACTAACTTATTATAGATCACAGATGTATAATATGATATGTTTTAAGATGTAAGATGTTATGATATGTAAGAATCAAGTATGAAATGAATTTGATTGACTTTGTTTCACTTAGATGGTTAGCAGTTAGAATATTTAAATCAAGATTTGGCCATTGACGTTTACAATAAATATGCACAGATTTCCTGATACATTCCAAATTTTCATGCCCCCGCACCCCAGACAAGTCAGTACAAACCAGCCCTGGCAGACTTTTTGCATTTTTGTGTTTTATTTTTGCAAACATAAGTTTTGTAAAAAGAGATGCCCGAGGCGCGCGATTGTCACGATTGCGAAGCTTGCAGGAGCGTCTTCAACAAATGCACTTTTGGAACGCCGTACAAACTAAAATTCTAAATAGAAAATGCTAAACTGTTCACTATTCAGAAAGCCACTGTGGGAAGAACGCCCCTCTTGAGCATGAGTGGATTTCAAAGACCTTCCTATCTTCCGACCTACCGCTGACTTATATAGCGATCCTAAATGGTCTGAGTAATTTTTTCAGTGGCCTTCAATTGAATTTGCCTGTTTTTACGGTTGTGTTTAGCTTTATTCTTAGTCCTGTTGCTATAGTGTTCATTTAGAGTACTTGTATCTAAGTGCATGCACCCATGCGGCTTGTGTATATGGTAGCTAGTTTCACACATGGTGTTGTGATAACCCCCATACATAGCCTCCACTATTATTTAGCACAAAGTGAACGCACAAAATTGAAAGGTAGTTACTAATAGAAATTAGAAATAAAATGTGATAAATTGTGTAAAATCAGTTTAAATTCGCTTTTTAGGTATCCTTGTATCCCCCATGTGGAGCCCCAACGAATATTTCTAATTATTTTTAGCATTTTTCAACAATTGCCCATTGATCCCATGCATCTGCACAAAAAATGTCCATGATTTGCCCCGTAAAGAGACGTTGTTAGCTAATTTATTATGGTCCAAAACCCGGAAAACCCCCATAAAGACCCTTCATTCACAGCCCGCGTTATGCGTGGCCCAATTAAACGACACTTGTTTTTGAATCAGCAGATGTTCCTCTTTCCAGCAACGGTAAAACCGTTTATCAAATTTGCCGCGTCACGGAGAAAAAGCTACTTAAAAATGACTAAAATTTAGAAAGATGAAAATTCTGTTTTTCATTGGTTCTGGTAACCCCCTGGTATACCCTTTCAACTTCAATGTTGCATCTTCAATTTTTGTTTTGTAAAAGTAGAAGACCCATGCTATGTGACAAAAGAAACCCCATGTTCATATCATTATCAGAATTACCGTGGTGTCCAT
>NW_017802492.1:475513-480624 GCF_001625305.1 Branchiostoma belcheri
CAGTAATTTCAGCCATAAATTGTTAGATTTTTGAGGGTCTCAGAGGGGGGTCCCAGAACTCCATAACGAAAAATACCTGGAGGGTTTTAACCATATGGCTGTTAATAGTTTCCCATACCTATCTCACATACAAAGTATGAGCCGATTTGGCCGACCCCCATCTTCCGACCTCTGCCTGGTTTTGCCTGGTTTTCTCGTGCAATGACTCTTAATGTCCTGCATCTGGGCCGAAATCCACCACCACAAATGATAATGGTCAGGTGTCTCCTGAATGCCTGCAAAGTTTCCATGCTGTACACACTTTCAAAGTACCTTTTTGGGGCAAAATATACGTCAAAAACGGTACTTTAAAAGCATGCACAGCACGCAGTAACTTCACAGGAATTCAGGGGACACCTATTTGTACTAAGACTTGTTTGTGTGTTCAGAATTTTTCAGTTAATAATTGCACAAGAGCCAATAATTTTGCAGGGCGTTAAGTGGTCATTCGCTTAAAAGACGGAAGTAAAATTGTCAACTTCGATTTATATAAATTCAGATCAACGAATTCGCTTCAAACTTGTGATGAATAAATAGAAGCACAATCTGGACATGATCACAGCAAAAAATCAGATTCGTGCAACAAGGATGACCCTAGAGTGGTCATTCACTTAAACGACAAACTGCTTTTAACTAAAGAAAGTTATTGAGAGTATGATCGTATTAATGTTCAAACCTAAATTGCAGAGACCACTGGGACCAGGAATGAGTGTCCTGACCCACTGTCAAGGCCATACCTGCTGGTCACTGGACCTCTAACTGTGACTATCTGTGACTTGATTACATTCTAAAACCTAACAATGGCCTGTCTATCTATGAAATGACTAATTTAGAAAGTCAAGAGAGAGTATATAATCCTCTGTCAATCTTTTGCAGAGACCACTGGGACCAGGAAAGAGATCCTGACCCACTGTCAAGGCCATACCTGCCGGACACTGGACATTTATCGACCTCTCACTGTAGACTATCTATAATTATTATAATACTAATTCATATTTAGTTTACCAAGATTGATTTTTTAACCTCCAGGTTATACTACCTAAACTCCGTGGTTATACTACCTAAACTCTGTGGTTATTATTAACTACCTGAACTATCTGTGACTTGACTACGTTAAAAGTAGAAAGGGTTTTACAAATTGTTTTCTTTTGCTGATTCCTTAACTCAATTTCTCCCTTTCAAACATCACACACAGCTTACCTGTAGTACATTTCACACTACGGAAAGAAAGCACAACATTGCCTTTTCTATGTTCTGTAAAGAAATAGCACATATTTCTAACAATCATTATGTGACCAAAGTATTTTCCCAAAAGTCCACTTCATCATTGTTTAAGAAGATTTAAAGTTCGTGGAAATGCCAATAATGACACTGTTTTTGTATACATTGTTTAAATATTAGGCCACACCAATTTAATTTCTTGGTTAACGGATTTTTATAGAAAAATAATGGAGCGGGCAGGCGAAAAAAAAAATAAAAACAGGCCTAGGCATCCTATTATGGCCCAAAATGGTACGATAGGAACCATGAAGTCAACACACCAGGCTGGTTCAAAATTTAAACAATGAATTTTGAACTTTTAATGATACATTTGTACCATTGCATTGAAAGATGGAATAACTGTTACAACTAGGATGAAAAGGACTGTTTTCAACTGTTCAGGGCAAAATATGAGCATTTTGCAGTTGATTCTGAATTTTTTTTATTTGCAAATCAGAAAAAAATGAAGCGGGCGAATCCGTTTACCAAGAAATTAAATTGGTGTGGCCTTATGAATAATCCTGCTTGTTATTAAACAATGTTGATATTTGACAACCAGAGAAATGTTTTTTTTACTGTGCTTTTCACAAATCCATGGATAATTGCAAGCACATTGCAGTGGACAAATATTATAGCAAAGTATATAAAATCACATTGTTTATAATACATTCTAGAGATTTAGAGTGCTCAGGGTCAGAAGTGGATATTCCAAGAATGAATTCATATTTCTTTGATCATGATCATCATGAAGATGTCTTTGTTTTATCTAATTCTTATCTAATCTCCTTGATCTAATTTTAAAGAGTGCTTGAAAATTATAATTTTTTTTATCTTTGAATGTTATTTTTGTTGCTTCAAATCAATGACTTCTTGCTTGTACATTGTGACAGTCATTTCTTCACACAAAGAATAATTTCTTTTTAAGAAAGGACTTTAAAAAAGGGGCAAATAATCATAGTACAGTTTTGTGGTTGTTTTGAATATTTTATGTATTCTCAGGAACTTCTTTGAAAGTTGCAAAACTTTGCATTTTGTACTGTCATTATTACAAATCATAGTATTAGAAACAATTTTGTTCAGATACCAACAAATGCCAAATGCATGTATATCTTTACCAGTAAACATTTACAGCTTAGGCCACACCAATTTAATTTCTTGGTTAACGGATTTTTCTAGAAAAATAATGGAGCGGTCGGGCGAAAAAAAAAATAAAAATAAAAACAGGCCTAGGCATCCTATTATTGCCCAAAATGGTGTGATAGGAGTCATGAAGTCAACACACCAGGCTGGTTCAAAATTTAAACAATGAATTTTGAACTTTTAATGATACCATTGCATTGAAAGATGGAATAACTGTAACAACTAGGATGAAAAGGACTGTTTTCAACTGTTCAGGGCACAATATGAGCATTTTGCAGTTGATTCTGGATTTTTATTTTTATTTGCAAATCAGAAAAAAATGAAGCGGCGAATCCGTTAACCAAGAAATGAAATTGGTGTGGCCGTATGATCATCATGAAATGTCTCTTCATTTTATCTTAGATCAATTTTTCACTTTCAATGCTTTTATTTGCCTAAACATTGCTGCTTTAATGTTTTGTATCACCATGTAGCTTAAAATCCTTTTCTTCTTGTGAAGGATAATTTTCATTATTATATTAAATAGGAAATGTTTTTAAAAGGGTGGATGTGGATCATAATTAAGAAGGTAACAGGGAAAACAGTTTGATCACAAATGATGTTGAAAATATATCCCATTGCTATACAGACGAAAATAACAGACAATAATTACAAGTGCTCTCCTCAATAGGGAAATGTACTGTGTTCTCCGTCATAGTTGCAATAAAATATGTATTAGTCACAAACTTAAACTAGATATTAGTTAGGAATGTGAACTCTTTCAGAAATGACAACAAAGAGAACTGGGAGGGCCTAGCTGAGTTTCAACAATGGCGTTTAGAACAAAAAATTCAGAGGATCGCAAACATGCCCTTTCCCAACATCTTTCATTGTCATTTTTAAGGGTCTGCATGGAAGGTCCCGATCACGCTTTGCGCGCTAGATTCTGTAAGGCAGCGACCGCGATTTACATTTGTTAAGGTTGGTTTCATGTAGATTACATTTGACATCAAATTTTCGTCTTCATTGAAGTACGTACTAGTATGCAAATGACAAGGTGTGAAAAAATTCAAAGCAACAACCCGTATCACTCATACTGGCTGGACGTTTTACTTCTACATAGATCATACAATAAGTTTAACGGTGAATAGAACGACCTGGCTTGGCCTTATGCAAACTAAAATGGTTGATTACGCATTGCGGCATGCAGACCCCATTTTTGAAAGAGTTCATAAATGAAAAGTAAACTCACAGTCAAGTCCGATGTTCTCTTGTCTCGTACATGTAGCTGGTGACAGGTCCCTCAGAAACGGTCAGGTAGGTCCTCCAGGAAAATGGACAGCAACAGCCAGGATAGCTGACAAGTCCCACAATGTCAAGCCTTGGGCGCAAAAGAAATACACATTTAGGAAGATCACAGGCTAAATATAACAATACTCACAGAGCATCATACATTGCAATGTAGCCATTTGTTTTGAGTTCTAAAAACAAGTTCTATGGGTCAGAGGCAAGAGTTTCATAATGCTGTTGTTTCAATAGTGAACATACAAGCAAAGGTACACATATAGAATATCACAAGCATAGAAAATCAATGAAACTACATTTTTTAAAAGTGAATATACAAGAAAATGTACACACAGAATATCACAAGCATAGAAAATCAATGAAACTACATTTTTTAAAAGTGAATATACAAGAAAATGTACACACAGAATATCACAAGCATAGAAAATCAATTAAAATACATTTCACATAAAATATCACATTAGGCCACACAAATTTAACTTCTTGGTTAACGGATTTTTCTAGAAAAATAATGGAGCAGGCGAGCGAAAAAATAAAAACAGGCCTAGGCATCCTATTATGGCCCAAAATGGTACAATAAGAGACATGAAGTCAACACACCAAGCTGGTTCAAAATTTAAACAATGAATTTTGAACTTTTAATGATACCATTGCATTGAAAGATGAAATAACTGTAACAACTTGGATGAAAAGGACTGTTTTCAACTGTTCGGGGCAAAATTTGAGCATTTTGCAGTTGATTCTGAATCTTTATTTTTATTTGCAAATCAGAAAAAAATGAAGCGAGCGAATCCATTAACCAAGAAATTTAATTGGTGTGGCGTTAAGTAAGTTAAGACATACATGTTGTTAAAGAAACATCATCCTATCATAGCCAATGGCAAATTGTATCAGACATGAAATATCTCATTTCAGAACAGTTCACATTACAACGCATGAAATGCATTTCAAACATCAGTTCAACAACATTCAAGTGCAGTTCATATTGACAGAACACTTTTTAAGGTCTCATTCTTGAGTTTTTGTTAACTATGGCCGCCTATGGCAAAATACGTAACTTTACATAGGCCAAAACCCTATAATTTGAATGACAGCCATCTAGTCTATCCAATCAATTTTGAGCACAATGGCCCTACATTACGTCAAAAAATTCCCAACCAGATCTAACCCAACAATCTCTTTTTATTTAATTATAAACTGCACTTGGCCACTCTCCGCCAGAGGTCCTCCAGCGCTGCTACCTCCTGACCGCATTACCCATCACAACAGCGTGTAAACATCCGACCTGTCGCGCGGATGTCAACACTTACCCACTAATTTTAGCACATACAAACAACCTCTCATATCACAAGCGGTTTACGCCAACTGACTTAGCTAAAATGCAATTT
>NW_017802492.1:483089-537732 GCF_001625305.1 Branchiostoma belcheri
GGGGGGTGGAGTGCGCCTCAGACTCAATGCGTGCATCCGTGCGTGTGTATGGGGGGGGGGGTAACAATGGCACAATTCGGCCAGGTTAATCAAGCCACGTAATGGGTATTACTTTGGGGTGTAATCAGATAACCCTACTTGTCAGGCTTGCGATATTAGGTTGGTGGACAGTCAGGCTGCTGGCAACGTTGTTTAAACAATTCGTAGCGCGTGGGATTGACTTGCATTTGACGCTTTTCCTGAAAGCAAAGTGCACATATATATAATATTTGAATCTTTTCCTGTTCTGTGGTTCCTTAACTCTAGCCACAATTTCATATGAAGATCTAATATCCGTAATCGACGCTTCTAAGATTTACATGTGCTGTCCGTGAATTTGGGTTTACACGATTTCCATAAAATTTGCAAGCTTGCGCTTGTCAGTCCTTGCTTCATAGACGTCTTTCGCAACACTGGTAGTCAGGGAAATATCTTAAGTGTATGTATCATTGACTATGTCAGCTTTTCAAAACGTTATTTGACTGTAAATCTTTGTAAAACGGAGTAAGATGAAAGGACGGTGTGCATCAACCCCCGCAGAAATGGCCTCGTCCGTTGCCATGGCAACGGGCATGGTTACGCAATGCAACGTTCGCTGAAAAATCGGACATTAAATCCTGGGCAAACATTGTTCAAAAATTGGGACCTTAGCACTAATCGTTGATTTTTGGTGAATATTTTTCATTTCTATTAAGGTCTCATTCTTGAGTTTTTGTTAACTATGGCCGCCTATGGCAAAATACGTAACTTTACATAGGCCAAAACCCTATAATTTGAATGACAGCCATCTAGTCTATCCAATCAATTTTGAGCACAATGGCCCTACATTACGTCAAAAAATTCCCAACCAGATCTAACCCAACAATCTCTTTTTATTTAATTATAAACTGCACTTGGCCACTCTCCGCCAGAGGTCCTCCAGCGCTGCTACCTCCTGACCGCATTACCCATCACAACAGCGTGTAAACATCCGACCTGTCGCGCGGATGTCAACACTTACCCACTAATTTTAGCACATACAAACAACCTCTCATATCACAAGCGGTTTACGCCAACTGACTTAGCTAAAATGCAATTTCTGGCGGATATAAACACACATCCATACACGCATTTAATTTTTAGTACGATCTACTTTAGAGTACCCACGCGGAAGAATACCGGAATGAGACCTTAAAGTGGGAAAAGATGGCATACATATAAACGCCCCACAGCGGCCGTTTTACTAAGTGCAGGTTTAAACCCAGGGAACCCGGTCGCCACAAATAATTCACACCATTCTGTGTTTTAGCTTCATTTCAATACAATACGTTCGGTCCAAATAGTCACGACTATATATAGGACAACGTTAAGTGCGACTCACCACCTAAAACGGGTGTAGTGCGTCTTCCGGGACTAATTTTACCGGAGCTCTTTCCCTTCCATGCTCACTCCGGCCATCTTCCTGCAGCGTGGTCTTACCACCTGATATGGAATCACCAGAATTTGCATATTCTCAATTAAGTAATTAGATTACAATAAACACCGGTGTGATCTTGCCATCTGTTGATGAATCATCATAATTTTATGCATTTCTTTGTTAAGCTTTATAACGTAATAGACCAACAATATTTTCATCATATCATTATTTGCCTTACAGATACATGATTCAACCAAAAAAATATTCATTAAATCGTTTTTTTTCCAATAAATGACCATATTTACAGTTGGTTTAAACGGGTTTAAATGAGTGTTTGAGAAACGGTAAAACTTTGGGTATTTTTTTCGCCCTCTGTAACAAACACCCTTTCTTTCATTGTCATTTCTTTCTTTCATTGTCATTTTCCCTAAATTTAGTGCGTTGAATGTCTCTATCTAAACTAATAAGGTTTAAGAATAATCAAACGGCTGCCTTATCACTTACCTTTCTATTCAGAAGGAAACCGGTTAACCCTGCTTCTATAGTTCTGACACGTTAAAATCGCCATGGATCAAAAGCGCTCCACAACGGCGATGAAACATCACTGCAGTAATAGTAGCAACGTAACTGAGCCAACGTATTGCTGCAGTCCTGTAGAAGACTGCTAGGGGCCGCTTTTGATCCATGCACTGCACTTCACCTTCGTAATGTACCTTATGCTTATCACTTACCCTTCTATTGTGTTGGGCCGGCAGTATACTACATACCCGGAAGCCTTGTGAACTTTGGAACTTGAACCTCTTTCCGACCGCATTGCTGTCACATGTACCCATAAATAACTCCGCCTGATTGTAAAGCTTAAGCTAACTTTTGATTACTAGTATTTCTTTTCTATATATAAGTTGTTAAGTTTTACTCTATACCTATCTATTTTACTATGCTACATACTGTTACCTATTTGCCATACAATGTACCCTGTACAATTGTCGTGCAATAAAGGTCTTCTTCTACAATCTTTGCCCGAACTTTGCAAAAAAAAGACAGTCGTCTCGCTTCTGTTGCTGGCTTCCTCCGACGAGGGGAGATCTGCACGGTCGGCAGCTGAGGAACTCGCTCCAGTACTCCCAGGCCAGAGGGACCAAAAGATACACCAAGTGTGCGAAGCCAATGTTGGCTAAACTCGTCACTGAACTGTTATGAACTGTTTTGATTCGAGAGCAGTCTCGCCTTTAACGATTCTGCACAATAATGCTGCTTTTAATATCCTTGATGTTGAACCACCACGCTATATTTATAGTGTGGAAAACCATGTCGACAATTATTGAACGTTATTTGTATATATTTGTATATGTACTATATTAGCTATATACGTAGCCTACATCATCATCATCATCATCATTCATCCTCCGTAGAGGTGGAGCATACAAAGTTAGCTCGCCACAACTGTCTGTCACACATCACTGAGAAAAGTAGCCTACAGTGTTACATAGTTTTACTGAATATGTGGAATGTAAAATTCGGCGCAATTCAGTATATACTACAAGGCCGATTTGTCCCGTGTTTTTACCAATAAACCATTATACTATTACTATTCAGAAGGAAATATAGTTGTGAACACGTTAAATTCGCGATAGATCGAAAGCGCCCCACAGCGGCGATAAAAAATCACTGCAGTAATATGAGCAACTGAGCCAACGTATTGCTGCAGTCCTGCAGCAGACTGCTAGGGGCCGCTTTTGATCCATGCACTGCACTTCAGCTTCGTAACGTGTTCGCAACCTATTACCCTGAGACAGTCCTATCGTGGATCAGACACTTCATGGATTACCCTTTACAATATACACGTGTACTGTCTATTGACATTGCATTTTAAGAAATACAAACAGATACTGCTTGGTGAATCTTCATCGCATCTTTATTTATTCAATCAAGGTTCTTGATATTATGTACAAAACATAACAAAGTGCACTATATGCCACAATATCAGAACATAAACAGGTAACACAACATTTAGTCTGACAAGACAATCAACAAGGAATGTAACAGAACGGTTCCTGATTCTACAAATAACTAAACGTTCCAACTGGAACAGACTAACCCTAACAAAATATAGGGGAGTGACAGCATCGCTGTTCCCAAGTTGGCCAGCACTGGGGGACAGCAATGCCTCTTCCCCACCTTCTTTACAACAACAAAAATGAGCTTCGCTCAACAAGTTTTACTTCACTATTACCTAATCAACTCAAGTGAATGCACATGAACAATTATTTAATCTAAGATAGTTTCTAGGCTTTTCTGTTCTGTAATATTGCACATACAAGAAGCCCGTTTTTAAAGACATCTCTCTCTATTTACACAGAAATACATCTCTTTATGAAAGCGGACAGGGTTTTCTTTTTCTTCATAAATGTATCAAATGCCCCACATGTGTGAAAACGACTGTAGTTGGATCTCCTGTCTTCCTGGGTACAAAAATATAGGAGACTTTTTTTTGTGGCACGATAAAAATAGAGTTCTTTCTTCCGAGTCATCTACCTTCCTAGATAAGTGAACTATGAGTGACTATTGCACTAGTGAGCCAATCATCTGATTAGTCAAAATGGCTCTTTTGCGTTTTTTTTAGAATCCCTCACTTGTTCATCAACACTGGTGAAGTACTAGAAGCCATGTGTGCTCTCTGAAGGACATTACGCTCTGCACCCCCTATCTTCAATAATAGAATGGTCGACTCACCATAGGCGTACACTATGTAGGCATATACCATTTTAGGTCAAGGGGGCTATAACATTAATTACACAAAAGAAGAGATAGTGAGTCCTACCAACAGCAAGGGATAGGCTACAATGTCACTTCCTCTTCCCTCAAATAAAAAAAAATGGTGAGAAATTTCTACAGCAAAGTGAAAACATGCTTTGTTTAACCCTCTCTTGGCCTCTCTCTAGTCTGAGGGAAGCATGTGTGATGTTAAAGATGAACTCACAGCAGCAGAAAGTACATGTACATGTACAAAGCTAGGGTGAGAATACTATTGTACATGCCATGTTCAAACCTACCAATCCTCTATAGTATCTAGATAATCAATGAAACAAACATAACATCATGACATCTCACAGCCTTACCCAAGATAGTACTGAGACAATGATCAAACATCTACCCCTACATGTACATGTGATACACAGGGAACTTTGACAAAGATATGCTGCCCTACTCTACATTCTTATCCGCCAGTCACTTACCAAACTGTACACTAAACTGGCTTTTCCAGGCACTCCTTTAAGTAGTTACTGCAGCATGTCACACTGCTGTACAATAAATTGCCTTTTCTGTCATGTTTCATATAATTATAATCAGTGTCAGACATGTACAAAATAGCTACAGTCCACTGTACAGAGAATACTAGCTATATACGGAAATCTTGACAGCGACAAATGTCTAAAAATATTGCAAATTTGTTGTTGGCTCAACTGCCATCATTGCATTGCCATTGTCCTTTTTAGTCTCTTTATAACAAATTATAAATTTATAAGAGATCTTGAGCAACAAATTTTGGACTGATGTTGACTACGCCTTTTAAATGACCTTTGAGAAAGTAGACACACCTTTTAATTGCCCCACATTTCTACCATTCTGGTTTTTCTGTACACAAAACTACACATTATCATACACTTTATCTACAAACTGTGTGATCTGTAGAAAATTTACAACTTCATAGTTTTTGGGAATCAATAGCTACCAACCTTACGGAAAGAGCTACCGACACACCTCTGTATGTACATTAATTTTTCTCTGAAGTGATGCTTATCTAAAAATATCAAAAGACGCCATGAAAAATTTGCCTTCTTCCCAAGGATTAAGAAGAATGATATTTCAGTTACAGGGAGCTAAAATGATGGTGAGGAAAAAATACAAATTTTGGGGAAAAACAAATGGGCCCAAACAGTGTAACATTCCTTACTAAATAAATGGATCTGTTGAGGAAAGACCACAACTGGTGTGTGTGTGTAGTGGGATCTCATGATGAGGTTTTGCCTATAAATCAAAACAATTTTGGACCCACAGCTTGTGTATGTTTCAATTTTTCACAATCATTCCACTCAAATTATTTGACACCAGCAAAGTATGGAAAAAAACTCAAGAAAAAAGTCCTGAAACCTCCAGCTGTACTGCCTAGTTGGTGTATATTGCATCAATGTATTTTACCTTAAAGGCACCCAGTGCAGTTTTTGGGGCTTGGAAACCTGATTTTTCAATGCCAATATTCTAGTCATTTATCTACATGCTGAGGTGAAACCACACTTGTACTATCCCAGTGTCTATCAACCCTCATGAGCAAAAAGTCCCCAAAGTCTGACAGAAAATGGTTACTGGAAGGGCCCTGGGCTGATTTTCAGGGTACCGCCCAGAAAATAAAGGACTCATCTTGGGGCTTGTTTCTGCAGATTTAAATGCCCAAAGTATGAAATGCCGATTTAAATCTGCTAATGTAAGGCAGTATGTGTCAATATCACACAGATTGCCTTATCCACAATATTTCCAGTTTTGCTGCACTGAAATTGCATTGGATGCCTTTAACGTATAATGCACTGATCAAGTTCTAATTACAACTGACGCTCATAGAGGCCCCGACACATTCTGTAAAGCCCCTTTGGTTGGTTGGATCGTATGTCCCGGGGCAGTAGTAGAGGTCGTCCTATGTCCAGTTTTGCTGCACTGAAATCGCATTGCATGCCTTTAACATAATGCACTGATGAAGTTCAAATTACAACTGACGCTCATAGAGGCCCCGACACGTTCTGTAGAGCCCCGTTTGTTGGATCGTATGTCCCAGCGCAGTAGTAGAGGTCGTCCAGGTCATCCTGGTTGCGTTTGCTCTTGGCCTTGCGTTCGTACTCATCCGGGGAAACGACCTCGCAGCGGTGGCTGATGGTCTGGACGTCGTTCTCGTCCACGTGCGAGGACTGGTACAGCGCCATCTAGGGGACGACATATGCAATGCAGTCTCATCAACAGAAGTGGCAATGAAAGGTCAAGTATTATCATGTAAGTTCATCTGTGCTGGTAGTTACATAGTTACATGTTTAAACGTAAAACTTTTGTTCCAACACAGAAGAGAAATGTTCTCACCAAAGACCTTTCGACCCAGTGAGACTTGTCACATGGCTTCGCTGAAGTGTGATGTCAACACTGGGTCAAAGCTCTAATCTAGGTCTCTTTTGCGACCTAGAAGTTTTACCTTTAAACAAACGTCAAGTATATTTACTAACGGTACCATTGCTCACTGCTATTCTTGTCTTTGCCTACATCAATTATATGCAATAAATACTAACTCAACAAAAAGGGCAGGGATAAGACATGAGATAATACTTCTTGATTTGCAAATTCTTCCCAAAGTCTGGGCTCATGACTTCCCGGAGGTGCACCAACTCTTTAAGAATAATTTTTTAAGTAAAAGGGAATTCTAGCAACCACCAGTGCTGGTGACGTTTATACATGTTTTATTTTTTTTGACATGTAAAATATAACCTCCCTCACCTTGCCATCACATGCCCTCCTCCCCACGATGGTCTCCTCTGGATGATAGAACCACTTGACCTTGACCACCATGTTGCCCCCCCACGACTCCCACAAGTTCTCGATCCGCCCCACGTACGGAAGGTTGGGTCTTCCCGTCGACATGAACACAGCGGAGTCACCAACCTGGAACACAAACACCACTCCATGAGTTAACATCAAAGCCCATCTACGCCTTGGTAGATGCATATTATGAGCATGTCGGCAGAACGTACTGCACCTGCATGAAACCCTGCAATGTTAGCCTCCATAGCATGCCAAAAACTGGGGGTTTTGGGGGGCTTCAGGGTCTTTGAGAGCTTTTATGTGCTATTTTCTGATTGCATATCGACAACATAGCAGGCCTGGTTGAATTACCCGTTTTTTTGTAGAACTGAGCTAATCAGGAAACAGCCGAAGACCACCAAACCCCCAGTTCTATAAGCCTGATACGGAGGCTAGTAATATATCGTGCATAGCACTTCAGCAGAACGTTTCATATAAGGTTGTCTTCGCATATATAAGGTCTGTAGTTTCCTAATGCTATGTAGGAAAATATATCGTCTGCAACAGGTAAAATTCTGATGCAATGTTGACCAAAAATCCAACAAAACCGGTAAAAAATCAGGGTTTCCCACAGGCGCAGTACGTTCTGCCGATGTGCTCATATCATGTGTTACATGTGAAGTACCAGGAAACTAGCAGATTTTTTTTCTTAAAAAAAGAATAGAGTATGGGGGCAGTGCATAGTCTTAGAAAATCTTGATGTGAAGATGAGGCATTGTAAAGCTGCCTGATACATATCATGGGTTACAGTACATGTGAAGTACCAGAAAGCTAGCAGTTGCTTTTTTTTTCTTAAAAAAGAATAGAGTATGGGGGCAGTGCATAGTTTTAGAAAATCTTGATGTGAAGATGAGGCATTGTGAAGCTTCTTGAGGTTGAAATCATGGTCAGCCATGTAGCCTAGTTAAGCCAGAAGCAATCGATCACAATTTTCCACTATTCCTTTTAGGTCTGTAGATACATGTATTATGTTCCTGTGCTTCAGCCTCCTCTGTGACTGGCTAACCAAAACTGGAGTTGAAAGGAGTTTTGTTTTCAGAATGAAACCTTACATAAGTACATGTATGTTATACACTTCTATGAATTTAAGCTTTGAGTTCAAGCTTTGTTCCAACACAAGGAGGAAACTCACCATAAATTTTCGGTGGATCTCGTCAACCTTCGTCAGATATATGATGAACTCCCTGATACTCCGAAACTCGGAAACGTGATGATGTCATACATCTGACAAAGGTTGGCAAGATTGACCAAAAATTCATGATGAGGCCACACCAATTTAATTTGTTGTTTCTCGGATTTTAAAAAAAATGAAGCGACAGGGTGAAAATGAAAAAACAGGCCAAGGCGCCCCATGATAGCCGGAAATGTTACAATATGAGCCATGAAGTGAACATACCAGGCTGGTTTATAATTAAAACAATAGATTTTGAACTTTTAAAGAAACAAAATTGCATTGTTACATTGAAAAACTTTAAGAACTAGGAAGAAAAGGACTTTCTTCAACTGTTGGGGCCAAAATATGTCTTTCATTGAGCATTTTGCAGTTTATTTAGAACAAATTTTTTTTTTTGCAAACCAAAAAAAAATGGACAGCACGATCCGAGAAGCAACAAATTAAATTGGTGTGGCCTGAGTTTCCTTCTTGTGTTGGAACAAAAGCTTGGACTCCATAACTATGGGATTCTACCAACACAGACGAGCTTTCATTCGAAAATTTAGAACGTTTTTGATGGCAGAAGGCAGTGCAGTTACATGTATGTCTGTAGGTGTGGTACCACATACCCTTATGATTTCATGGCCCCGCTGTATGGCCTTGTAGAAGACTTTCTTGCCCTTGCCCTTGACTCCTCTGCGTTGCGTGCTCTTGCCAGACCAGCGCCAGAGCTGGCGGGCTGGCAGGAAAGCTGCACGTGACGAGGCCGAACAGTACACTACAATCAGACTGAGCGGTCAGAAGGGAGCCGTGAACAGCATGGCGGAAGCAGCGGTGGGTCAGAAGCAGGAAACACAAGGCAAAGAACAATTCTACAGGCAACACTGTTGGCTTCACAGTCATCAAGAATTATCCACAAAGTTTCACACATTTTCTTTTTTTTTTAATCTCAAAAGGTTAAAGCAACGTGTGTAACATTCTGGAGAAAATGCGGTCCGAATCGAACAAGTTATGATAATGGTTAGTACCTAGCTGTTTCTAGTACCTAGCTGTGCATATTCTGTGTTAATTCTAAACAAGTGCATCCTAGCAACATGAGCCAAGGTCCACAATCAGCTTACAAAGATGATGCACATGGAACCATTACTAAACAGGATGTGCCATCATATCAGGATACAATGTTCACTCCTGAATAGGTTTTTCAGCTGGCTGAAATATCATAAAAACAACTTCTACTTTCCATAATTTGATTGAAATTTGCCTGATTATTGCGTGGATACTAATACTGACTGAAGGCTTTATTTGAAATTCCCGTAAAACGTTTCACTCCTAATGCAAATGAGCAGCATGTGAAAAATCTGCCTTATACTCTTGTGTTACTTATAGAATTCCTAGTTTCTTATGTACCAAAGGGCTACACATATACATGTACCTTATCTATGTTGCACTTCAATTCAGCTATTTTTTCACTGTCTTCGATGATTTTCTCCAAATGTTACACATCTTGCGTCAAGAAATGGCAATACAAACATGTTTTGTTTAAAAAAATATATAAAAAAGTAAAGGAACTAGATACCTGAACTTTTCAAAAGCCAACAGGTATGTATCATGCACTAAGTACAAACCTAACTTCAGTTGATGTAATTGTGATATTTCTATATTTTGGGTATATAAAAGTGACTTCTGTCATTTTTTCGTAAAAAAGGTTCCAAAAATATCTAAAAAAAATGTATTTCTCCAATAAAAGAAATTGATATTCTTTTGTTTGGAAAAGTTACTATGATTTGAGGAACTTGGTTGGTCATTCAAATACCTTTGCAAAATCATTATCACAAAAACCTCACTGAAGTCAGATTTGTGAGACAGCATGCTACTGTCCTGTAGAAAAAAAAAAAGAAAACTCCTCGAAGTCCTACTGAGGTTCTACTATCATTTCAGGAAAAAAAATTAAAATCACGCAGGACTCTACATTTCTACATGCAGGGATGGGTAGGCATGGCAGCAGGCATGGTGAACAGGATGCATACACAACCAGACATTACAAACTCAAACTTTTACAATCGATAGGCTAATTACGAGAAAATCTAAAACTATCATCTGTTACAATTTAGTTGGCATCACTTGGTTCCTGGCTGCTCCATGTATGGCATAAACTGCTTTCAGGCTTTGTGTGCAGGATTTCAAAAGTCAGTAGCATTTAAGATCACTTTTCACACTACAAAATCTAGTCTGTGTAACGCAAACTCTGCCGTCCGCGGCTTTGGGGGCGGCTGGATGTTGGGCGGTCGGCAACCGTAAAGCGATTTAATCAGGCTATACAAAATCCAACAGCAAAAAAAAGGAGTTTACCCTCATTTACACAGGACATCTTCTGAGTTTCTGTGACATTTCTTCCTTTCCTCAAAGATACTGTCAATGGATATATGTATGATGAATCAAAAGTAACTTCCTTGAACAGAAACTGTTTGGGAAAATGTTGGTTTTGTGACCAATGCTTTCATTGCACAAAAATGCTGAGCCTGAAGCAGTTATGCCATAGCAATGGGAACCATAGAACCTTCCCAACTGGAGCTTGACATGCTATGCCTCCGTTACATGCAATTATTATGGTTTTAATTCTTTGCTTCGGATCCATTCGCCCATCATGCGTACAGTAAGAAAGGCAGCTTACGTGCTATCTTGCTTCTGCTTTCAACGGAGGGCGTCTTGTCAGCAGAGCGGCGTCTAGTCTTGCTACCACGTGCCGGGGGTTTCTGGGTGCCAACAACCAATAGTAGGTGAGAAGGCAAAAACCATGCACACCAGAAAACCAACTCAAGCCTTCTGAGTCAATGGTAGGGAAGTGCAAGAGGAGTGATGTTAAAATGGATCATTTCAAACCATGCTATTAAACCTGTATATGTTGTAACATTGACAAGGTTTGCACAACTCTTATTACCATGCGACATTCTCAAAAATTATCAATGTTTGAGTTGCAGTCCAACACTTGGAATATGCAGCCACGAAATTAGACAAGACATTGCAAGTCTCTCTCAGAAAGGTATATTGAATACACAGTCTCAGAAAGGTATATTGAATACACAGTCCTCGCATAATTTGTTTCACTTTTGCAGGTTATGTGACTGTAAACTTCATGCTTACAGAATCGGTCCCAAGTGAATTAGGCATGATATATTTTCATTTTCATAAAAAAAAAAGGAATCGAATAAGGCTAAATACTACCAGTATCCCCACCTTTGTTGGTTTCTTGATGTCCTCTGACCTCTCACTGCGAGTGTCCTCAGAGATGTCATCATCATCCTCAACATCTGACGTCACATTGCTCGGAGCAATACTGTTGGAGTCAGCAAAACTCTGGGCCTCAGAATCATCCAAATTGGACTCTTCCTCGAAGTCCGGTGGGGCAACCTTCGCTGAGGACGCCTTTGCCTTTGTTGTGACATCAGATGCTTTTCCTTTCTGGGACTTCTGGGTTTCTTGTGCTCCTGTGTCTTTCTTGGCTTGTTTTGCTGCATCCTTCTTGGTCGTTTTCTTGGCTGGTGTTGAGTCAGATGCGCCTGTGTCTGAGGATTCTGCCTTTTTGGCCTTCTTGGTCTTTTTCGTGGTGGTTGTGTCTCCTGCAGTCTTCTTCTTCTCACCCTTGGTGGAGGCAGATTCATCAGACACATCGCTGGAGACCTTCTTTTCTTTCTTGCTAGACTTTGTCGGTTTCTGGTCCTCTGATGCCGTGCTCGGTTTGGAGAACTTTTCCGAGTTTGTCTTGGATTTTGGAATGGGAGACGGTTTTTCATCGCTGTCCAGCTTCACCTTTGGCTCTTTTTTGCTGTCCTTAGACTTGAGCTTGCTGGCTTTTTCTCCTGAGTTGGACTTCTTGCTCTTCTTCGAAGTGCTGCCGGCAGAGCTGCTTCGAGCAGGAGATGCCTTTGGGCTGTTTTTAGGGCTGCTTTTTCTAGATGAAGATCGTCCATCCTCCTCCTCCTCCTCAGAAATGACACCCAGATCGCCAGTGTAGGAGTCGTAATCCAGCAACAGGGGCAGTACAGATTCTGATTTAGCCTTACCTGGTGTAAAACAAAAAAAAGATCAAAGTAAGTGCCTCAATATTACAGCATCTTACTACATTAAAAAATTCCTTGTCAAAAAATTTTTCTTAAAAAAAAATTTCCTTGTCCAAAAATTTTTGGTAAAAAAATTTCCTTGTCAAAAGAATTTGTCAAAAAATTTTTCTTTTACCACATCAACTTCTATGCAAAAAAAATCATAGCAAGACTACATAAAAAGGATGCGTTCTTTGTATCATTGTTTGATACTCACCTTTCTTTGCTCGAGATTGTGCAGTGGACGCTTTCTTGGTCGGTGCTTTAGTTTTCTCCGGCTGCGACACGACGTTGTCCACCTCCTTCTGGTCCATGAGGACCGTGCTAGAGTCCGTGTCAGAAGTGTCGCCCTTCGCGTCTGACAAGCCGTCCTTAGAAACGTCTCCCGACCGCCGCCGCCTCTTCCCGTGGAGCATGATCGGGTTCATGCTAAAGTCTGGAAAACAAATTACGAAGGTTATCCCACTCCTTTGTTTTAGCTTTAAGTCTTCATTTGCAATCTTCCATGCTTTAAAGCTAACCAGCACATCAAGCTCTGATGTGGCATGCTTCTGCAGGCCTGTTGGACTCCATGTGGCGTCATTTCTTACCTGGAATAAGAAACATGCTGACCATGCTCTTACAAAGCAGTACCTTTATCTTATGCTACCTTTTTCAGTTTGGCCTGAAAGCAAACTACAGTACTTTCAGAAGAATTTTTCTCCATCCGTTATGGGTACATGTACCTTTGTGTATGTAAACCAGCTATTAAATATTTGTTTGTCTTGCAAACCACAGGACTGGTAATATCCTAAAAAGATATTTTTGTAACACTGAAAATTTGCCACTTCATAACAAATCCAGTTTGTCAGATATGGATTTCTTAGTCTTAGTCTGTTTTTTTCTGACAGAAAACTGCACACATATCAGAAGATTTGCCTCCAAGTACTAGTAACAAATCCAGTTGGATTTCTTAGTCCTAGTCTGTTTTTTCTGACAGAAAACCGCACACATATCAGAAGATTTGCCTCCAAGTACTAGTAACAAATCCAGTTGGATTTTTTAGTCCTAGTCTGTTTCTTCTGATAGAAAACTGCACACATATCAGAGGGAGAGAAACCATTCCTTCTCCAGGCCAGAGGACAGACAGTTCCTAGAGGGGGGAGGGGGGCATGCTGGAGCTAGAACACGTAAGGCAAGTTGGATGCTGCTTGCCCGGTGCAAGAGTATAGGTTACTGTGCCAGCCACACTGCACAGGGAGCCTTACCACCGCGCTCCTTACCAACAACGGGGTAGTTAGGAGGAAGGAGCCGAACGTGGTCCAGCGGGATGCGGCCCGAGTCGCCGTCGTCAAACTCCACGCTGACGAAGGTCTTGTCGTCGTCACTACCATCGGGGGAGGGGCTCACTGTCAAATGATAGATAGGATTAGGGTTAGCACTTTAAAACTTGACTTTGTTTGTAAACCACCTTATTTTAAGGCTGACACAGCAGTTTTGTACATGTAAGTAAAAGTTGCTTAAGACTGGACTGTAAGGTTTGAACGGTTTTGAAACTCTGATCATCTTACATTTAAAGGGAAAATATCCCCTCCACAAATAGATTCAAGAGAAATTAAATATTGTTGTTAACTCTACATACCCATTACCTTGTGTACAGGAAGGCAACTTTCTAAGTCATCAGGGACAAGTGACCAGCTTTTGCCAATATTTGGGTATACATCTAAAAAATATGAAAACATCCAAAGGACCACCGACAACTACACTCAACTCAACCCCATGATTTGCCACTCAAAATGTGGGAAATTGCGTTTCTAAAGGCTTGAAAATCCTAAATTTGTCCCCAGACCCCCCCATAGATTGCAAGCAGTTTTTTTAGCACTCTCTCCCACGGTGCTATAATGAACCTAGGCTGACAGAAAAAAATTTTGGTTAGAGCACTCATTAATAGACTTACTCCTAGCGACAGTTCCGGGGTAGAGACAGCGGTACTGTTGGCTCCAGTAGGCACACACCCGAGCACCCTCAGGCAGGAACCTCACTGAGCCTGGCTTCACGTCATGGAGCTGTGGGGTCAGGGAGACTGCAGGTTAGACATGTTCATGAAACTGCTCACCATGAGCTCAGCAGAATCTTCAGCTAGTTGAAGGTGGCTGCCTCAAAATGAAAGAAGAAGAAGAAAGAAAGAGGAAGTGGAGAACACTTACAGCCTCTTGCAGAATCTGCTCCTGGGAGTACACCTGGGGTCGATGACCTCTCTGCCCATCAATCACAGCACCATATCTGCAACATTCGTATCAAAATAATACAAGATCAGTATGCTTCAAAGTTTTATATTTCTGACATTAAACATAGATGCTCGTGGGATATCAAAAGCTCATGTAATATCAGCAGCCTTTGTGTTGCTGTTTCTCACAAAATCTAAGTAACAAAAACATTTCCGCCAGTGGTCTAAATTCTTTCGCTAAATTGGCAGCAGTTTTGCAGTGTGTGAGTAAAAAACTTAAAGGGAGTAGAGGGAACACTCTCCAGAGGTATAGGCTTTGGCAAAATTGCAGTGTTTTTAGGCACTTTTATCAAGCTCTCTTTTTTTGTACTGGTAAGATTTTTTACGCCAGCCTTACTCGGGTGGCAAATGGTGACTGACTGGCAAATGGATACTGGCTGACCAATTTGATGCTGTCTGAAAGATCTGCTTGAAGATTACAGAAGGAAGAAGACACTCACACGTCAGGAGGCTGTATCTCGTCCACGTATCCCGTGTGGAACAGTCCGTCTATGGGGATGATGACCCGCAGGCCATCTCTCAGCTCCTCCTTCTGGATGTTGACTAGTCGAGGCTCTGCAAAAGGAAAAATCAACAATATTTTACTTGTACTGTCATGAAAGTTCATCTGTTTTGGTAGTTTAAAGTTAAAACTTGACCCAGTGTTGACGTCACACTTCAGAGAAGACACGTGACAAACCTCACTGGGTCAGTCTATTGAAGAAGACCGGAGTTACTGGTCAAAAGCTATAGATGAAAACAGCTCTTTGTGTTGGAACAAAAGTTTTAGCTTTACACAAATATTTTACTTGCTTGATGTGGTTTCTGCTAGAAACAAAATTACAGATGAAGGTAGAAGCACATGAATACATCACACATTAGCACGTCGGCAGAACGTACTGCACCTGCGCAAAACCCGTAATGTATTATACATACCACCTCGGTAGAACATCTCATATAAGGTCGTATTTGTGCATATAAGGTTAACATCCCGCCTGTAGTTGCCAAATGTTATGTTGGAAAATATATCCTCTGCAACGAGAAAAATTCTAATGCAATGTTGACCAAACATCTAACGAAAACCCCGAAAAATCAGGGTTTTGCGCAGGCGCAGTACGTTCTGCCGATGTGCTTCACACATTATAGTACAACTCCAAGTGATTACCTGGTGTGGATGGTCTCTGCTGGTCCACATAGTTACTGAGAGGTAAGTTTTCCCCGTCGCTGAAAGACTCGTTGGAGACAGAGTCCTGCTCCATGGGTGTGGGGGTGGGGAGAGCAGGGGGTAGGGGTGGGGCTGGTAGTGGGGGTGGGGAGGTCACGACAGGGGTGCTGGCTTTGACTTTGGGTGCCTTGGGAGGTGCTGTAGATGGGATGGCCTCTGTAGGTGTCTGTGGAAGGAAGAGAAGAACACTGTCATTTTCCTTCTTTTTGCCTTTTAAAAGCATGAATTGGTATACTATGACCATATGATGGTCATCTTTTTGTTTTTTTTCTTTGTTACTAGTATTTCAAATAGAAAATTCAGTTATATTATCTATCTATCACCAACAATTTTTGGCATCAAACAATGTCATAACACATTTGAATGCACTTTGTCTTGGAAGTCTAAGTGATGTTACATTGACACAGTTATCAAAGAAGCAAAGGATTTGATATGTCTTTTTTTACACTAATCAGTAGGTACATGTATGTTGGTGCAGGTTAGACATCCAGGTAAAAAGCAGTTACTCGAGCAAATGGATATGATCTTGGAAACGGTCAAACATTTCAGGTAGCATCCGCTAGCTTTCGTCAGTGCCACTGACACTGACCGTTTCCCAAATCAAATCCATTTGCTTGAGTAACTGCTTTTTGGCTTAATCAGTAGGTAGTATATAAAACCTTACTGAAGTACTGGGTGTCTTCTTAGGTGCTTTTGGCTTGCTGGCCTTCTTGGTCTGAGTAGCATCTTCCTTGGCAGCCTTGCTTGCCTTACTGGTCTTCTTCTTGGGTTTACTGACAGGTGCATCTCCAGGGTGTACAAGAGGCTCTGTGGGGGTTTCCTTGGTACTGTCTTTCGTCTTTTTACTCGAGGAAGGCTAAGATCAAAGAAAAGGTCAATGTATTTCCTGGTAACTCAGCATTGTACTCATACATGTAGTTCTAAAAGTTTACTAAGGCAGGCACTATTGGAAATGTCATTACCTACATATTAGTTCAATGAGTGTGTCAGGACACAATTATATACTGTAATTCACTTTGTCCTCAAGGTAGCAAAATTTCACAGTCTGAGGAAAATGGACATGTTCGCTGAAAGTGCAGGGATGACACCAAAACAGAAATGATTTCATAAGGGTAATGATAGGTTCATGGTAGAGAAGTGACCGTGACAACAACATAAAAGTATTGTAAAATTTCAGGAATTACGGTACATAACTGATAAAGACAGATTGTAGAAACTGTGTCTATCCAAAGAGGATTGTTTTTTGGCATAAACATGTACCTTTGTGGATGTTTCTTCATTCTTCTCTGTCTTGGTTTTCTTCACCTTGCCTGAAGGGGTGGAAGAAGCCGTTTTGCCACTTGGCACGGGACTTGCCTTGCTGGAAGGAGTGGCTGCCTTAGCTGCTGGAACAGAGGTGATTTTGTTAAAAGGAGTGAC
Organism: Branchiostoma belcheri; assembly: GCF_001625305.1. Lineage (NCBI taxonomy): Eukaryota > Metazoa > Chordata > Leptocardii > Amphioxiformes > Branchiostomatidae > Branchiostoma > Branchiostoma belcheri. The sequence goes on from NW_017802492.1 coordinate 500,280, forward strand.
CGTTGCAGACGGACCCTTGGTGGGTGAGGTGGGGGTTGTCAATGTGGTTGCTCCACTAGATGTTGGTGGTTCGTGTAAAAAGATTCGCTCACTTCTTCGGCGCGCCCAAGCATCGTCATCGAGAAGCGGGACCTCGTCTTCCACGGGTTCCGGCTCCTTGACTTTCTTCTTCTTGGGCCGAGAAACTTTTCCTTCCGTGCTGGTGTTCTTGGACTTCTTGGGCTTCTTGGGTGTCGGTGTATCTGATGTGGAGGTGGTGGTCTTCTTGCTGGGTTGCGTAGGCTTCCGTTTTTTGGATCCCTTAACCTCTGTTGCTGGGGCTTCATCATCAGCATCTGAAATTCAAACACATTAGTTCTAGCAGATGAAATCGAAAAACTTTAAAGGTAAGATAGTCTGGCTCGGGTCATTGACCTTTTTGGTTTGGAGAAGAAGAGGAAACAGAGCAAAAAGATTTTTTCCTTCGGTAAAGATAATGAATCAAAGATTGACAAAATATTACAATGAAAATCACTGAAATTTTCCAGTACATCCAGGTTTGAGAAAAGATAGGGATAATTTTTTTTACCATCGTTGTTTGAAGGTTTCTTCCTTTTCTTGCTTGTGCTAGGTGCGATGGGCATACTGGCAGCACTGGAGGCAGCATACTTAGCAAGAAGACCCAGGCCTGATGTTTCACTGTACGTCATGGTGTCTATATCTAGATCAGCATCACTCCAATCATCTGCTGGTTAAAACAAAACAAAAAACACAAATTAAACTTGTGCCCTCGGAACACTATCTTTGTTAAGGGGCATGCACTGGAGTACTCTAAAAGCAATCCTAGCTTAAAGGCTTGCTACATATACCATATACATGTACTAACAACAACTGAAAGAAAAGGTAATATTTTATGCCCTGAAGGCATTATAGCATTTCTGTTACAGATCTGTTCTTTCACAACTGGGGATCTACTGCAAAATGGGAAACTTGGCAAATGTTCTGTTTGATCCTATTTTGCAGTTTGTTCCAAATCTAGTCAACTAAGAATATGGAAAAACATTGACTAGTGACTGAAAGTATGCCTTGTTGTTACTTTTTTTGCTATGCCAAAACTGTTAAGACTGACTCTTGCCAAACTTGACCATTCTATAGGACTCAATTCACAAGTAAACTTGTCAGGATACATTTAAAGACATTTTACCCACATTACCTAGGACATGGTGGACAACTTGTTCCATGCTAGATCTTTTAGTGCTTTGGGGTGCGAGGGCTCAGAATAGTGCAAGAAAAGGAGCTGGCATGCAACAAAACGCTGGGTACAATAATAAACATGATAGGAACAGAAAGATGACTTTGAGCAGGGTTCTAGCTAGCGCGAAGTAGCGTAGGGGCCCCCTACGCCATAATTTGGACCCCCTACGCTAAATTTCCCCCTACGCTACCGGTAATTTGAAATACAGCATAGGGGCATTGTGACTGTATTTCTTTGGTCAAGAATGCCAGATCAAATGTGAAAAATTACCAATCAAGAATACATTGTACACACCTTAGAAATAACATTTTTTTCCTTTGGGTATTCCTCAAATGGCCTCTTTTTTAGCTCAAATTTTTACAAGCTCCGCACCGCGGAAGGGAAAGACCCCTCCCGCCCCATTCCCCCCTCTCAGTCGCTTCGTTCCCTCGACATGCGGCCAGTGTCACTAAGCTAAAATTAAATCCTACCTAGAACCCTGCTGAGACTATTGCTTGAGTACAAATGTATAACATCAAGAAACATGCGACGGCAAAAAAGCGTGGTTAGTGACGAGACAAAATGAACGAAAACAGGACGGAACCAACGGAAATTTTGTTAGGCGTGGGCTCTACCTACTAGTCTACAGCTCCAGGTCAAAGGTCAGCAGGAAGTATGGCATGGCGCATGCAGCGGACAGAAGGGCGGGCGGCATGAGAGGTTTCTATGGCAACCCACGCCCTTTTCCTCAAAGGTCATTTTCGGCCGATCGTCAGAGAGATTGTCTGGAACATTCTTCACTTTCTCTCCATGTCACATCATTATGAGTTTGGGAATCATCGCTTTCAAAATCAACCAGGACATGGAGGGAACTCTTACAAATAAATTGAACATAAAATCAGAATGTGATATGTACATTAATCATAATATTTACAATCATTCAGGGGGGCAGGAGTAGGTAGGAAGGTTGGAGATTGATACATAATTTATCCTCTATATTTGTACATTTCTACAAGAGGAGATTCCGGAGTTGTAGCAAGGAAATCTCCAAGGAGTCTTAAAGATGAAGGTTATTGACCTTCGGAATGCGAGCGACGTGAGAAATCGTCCTCATCACTGTCACTGTCACTTCCTTCATCCACTTTCTTGGGCTTGGCCTTGGGTGTTACAGTCTTCTTAACCTTGGGCACTTTGACTTTGCTGTCCTCTGTCTTCTGCTTCTTCTTAGGTTTGGAGCCGTCCTTGGACTTCTTGGTTGTCTTGGGAGATGTCTTGGAGGAGGGGGCCTTTGTTGGGTGGGGTAGAGAACTCCAGAAGACGTCCTCGTTGACAAGATCATCATCTAAGAAAGGAACAAAAGACACATTCCTTAAAAGATCATCACATTAGTTATCAAACTGAATGTTATTAGGGCTCAAAGTAGTGAAATATGTCACAAAATCGCAATGCTCAGCTTATTCTACTTGTTAATGGCATCCAATGCAATTTCAGAGCAGCAAAACTGGAAGTATTCTGAATAAGGCAATCTTTATGATATTGACACATACTGCCTCAGTGTAGCACATTTCAGTCAGTATTTTATACTTAAGGTATTTAAAACTGCAGAAACAAGCCCAAAGATGAGTCCTTTATTTTATGGGTGGTACAGTACATGGTGTCAACTGAAGGATGAACTGAATTGAAAACTGAACCCTAAAAATCAGCCAAGTTCCCTTCCAGTAACCATTTTCCATCAGAATTCTGGATATTTTTTGCTCCATGAGGGTCAATATACATTGGGATAGTGTGTGGGATAGTGTAATTTCAACTCTGTATGTATAGATAAGTGACTAGAATATTGACTTCGAAAAATCGGGTTTCCAAGCCCTAAAAACTGCACTGGGTGCCTTTACATGTGTAATATTTGAGGCTGAGTAAGAAGGATGTGTAACTCCAAACAACCAACCTGAGTCATCGGACTGGGGCAGAGACTGGGTGAGAGAAAAAGACCTCTTCCGAGATGGTGTGTTTGAGGTTGTGGTCTTATCCTTGGACTTCTTACTTCCCTGGCCTGTGCCTTTGGTTGTTGAAGTGGCTGAGGCCTGGGAGTCCTTGTCTTTTTTCTTCCCCTTTCCTGAAAATGAAAGAATGTGATGGTCATAAGATTGTGTGAATTCCTACCATGCTAAAAACATGTTATATACTATACACACTATATAGAAACATTGCCGTTTCCTTTGTCAATCTTACAACATGAGCATACAACATAAACTTAAAAAACTAGAAAGGTAACATTTGCAAAGCAAATACATAATCTTTACCTTCGCATATGGTCTGCTCTGTTAATTTTTACTCAAACACATTCATACATATGGTCAGACAGGAGTCTAAATCCTTCCTGCTATAAAATTGCAACATGATGTAACCCAACAGTAGTTACCATGGTAACAAACAGTCTGGTTCAGGTCATTGACCTTTTTGGTTTAGAGAAGAAGAAGAGGAAACGTAGTAAGAACAATATGTTTTCCTTCGGTAAACATTTTAAAAAAATGTGGTCCATCAAAGTTGAGTTTCCAACAGGTTTGCACAAATTCTGGAATTCTGGAATGGATGAAGCATACAGTACCTTTCTGTGTCTGCGTTTTCTCCTCAGCACCAGTGTTCTTGTTGCTGTTGGACCCTGACTTCCCTTTACTCTTTCCTCCAGACTCCTCGCTCGTGGTGTCGCTACTGGTGGACACCTTGGGCTTGTGCTTGGAGGTCGTACCGTCGTCCTTTGCAGACTTTTTATTCGTGCCTGATGAAACGGCTGAAGAGGCCTTGGCACCCTTCTTGGTTGGTTGATTATCTGATTTCTTGGACTTTTTTGACTTTGGAGGCTAAAATGAAACAAAAGGCAAACTTGTTTAGGAATAAAATCCTCCATCTCAATTTAAACCAAAAATCTTCAGGAAGCCAAAATGAACTAGACTTTATTCTTTATCATCATAATATAGCCAGTAGGTGTCGACCAATCAGAAGGCTCCATTTCCAATGGTTATCAGGCCGTAACCTAAAAAGTGGTCAGTTATTAGAATAACCAACCACTTTTGGACCATACCATTATACAGGGGGACAGGGCACTAACAGCAGTGTTAAGACTTGTGCCATTTATCTTTTAAACAACACATTGTTGTGTATTTTGTAGATATTTGAAAATACAATATAATTAAATAATTAAGATATAAATGAAATTTGAACAGAAAAGCGTACCTCAAGCTTGACTTCCTGTTCGTCCGGTGCAGCAGTCTCCTTGCCTTTCCCTTTCTTGCCCTTTGGCTTGCTGGTTGGGGCTGCAGGTTGCTGGGCGGAGTCCTTGGTTACCTTCTTCTTCTTCTTGGGCGGTTCTTCACTTTCCATCTCCTCTACCAGCAAGTGAAGGGCCCCCTTTGGACTCTTACTTCTCCTGGAGGAGGATGGCAGAACAACAGTCATGAATTCTATAGAGGTTACAATACATATCTCTTTGTGTCACAGGCTTTCTAAACTCATAACTGTAATTGCGTTGGAAGTGAGCATTTCTGTTACGATCAAGATGTAGGAACTACACAACTTTTGGACATTTTTATTGGGCTCTCTTTTTGGTACTGGTATCTTTTTTTTTGCCAGCCTAGCTTGGGTAAATGTCTAGCAAATGGATGCCGACTGGCCAAATAGATACTGTATTTACAGCAACTGAAAGATATGCTTGGAGATTGTGACTACACAGTTTGTCTGTCTGTTCTTGCTATCTATCAAACCCACCTCTCCACCTTGCTTGGCCCTTCCCCAGACTTCACCGAGGACTTGGGAGAATTTTGGTGGAAGCGGCGCTTCCTAGGTCTGCCGGGGCCCCTCTTGACGGGACCGTTCTCCTTCTTCCTCTTCTTCTCCCTGAAAAACAAAGTTAACCTTTCTCAAACTTCTGCAACTGCCACTTTAATGAATTGACAGTAGATATCAGTGAATTAGTAACTCTCACTGTCTAGGGCTCTATGGGGCATGCGTAGTCCAGTGATTACATAGCAACCCTGCCACTGGACCAAGAGGTTGGGAGTTCGAATCCCGGCTGTTGTCGCTCACCCAACATGCATGCTACCGGAAGGGGTCACAGTCCTTAAGACGAGACACTAAGCTGTGGTCCACTGTACATTGTGCTTGTCAAAAAGAGATGGGGGAATTTCCCCAGCACAATGAACCTGTAAATACAGTACATAGCGTCTGTCTTCTCTGTCACAACCAGTGGGAGATTAGCTCTTCGGTGAGCTAAAACTTGATCGAGATCACTTTTCTTTTTTCATTTCTTTTCCTTTCCTTTCCTTTCCTATGGTGCCCCTCATTGTAGGGACATGACAAGCAGGAGAGCTATCAATCATCATACTTCAACCAGTCTTGACCTCCCTTACAGAAAGGAGAGATAATTTACCTTTTCCTCTGCAGCCTGGCCAGTTCCCTTTGCTTCTCCTTGTACCTTCGCTGCAGTTCTGCCAGTTTCATCCTCATCTCCAGCTCCACCAGGTCCATCCCCTCAGGCCCTGACTGCAACTAGAACACATTCACAGGGAAAACCATCTTAACAACTAACAAGCAATTGATTATCATGAAAGTTCATCTGTGTTGGTAGTTACGTGACTACTTCCTGAGAGGGGTGAAAGAGTCCACTTGCAATGTACATCAGGGCTCAACCGCGACAGGGGCCAACATCGTTTACCAGACACCTTTGACATACATTGACACTTTAGAGAAAGCATGTGACAAGTCTCACTGGGTCAGTCAACATTTCTCTCTTGTGTTGGAACAAAGGTTTTACCTTTAAACAGGTGTCTATTGACCATATGCCAAAGGGAAAAAATATGACGATACAGAACTTGTTGTTGGAAAAGACCAAAGAAAGCATAGATGGATAAGATCACTACTGATTCTAAAGCAGCTTTTGGAACTAATCAGTGATACAGTTGAGATGTAAAATATGGCTGTGTCTAGACTCTATGATGCTCCCTGTGCGTCTGACCATCACACCCATAGCACCTCTTCTTTCACAAGAATGAACTTGAGAATGAACTTTATTGCTCAACAATCGTACAAGGTACAATGTATGGCAGTAATACAACAATACTACAAAACTTTACTTACTACAAACTACTATCTAAACAGTATTTGAGTTACCATATGGTCATGTATTGATGATATGTTCTCGCTTATGGAATAAAGTGTACATTGGCCTACATAAGCAGATATGGTAGTTGGACATGACAATAATTCATGGAATGTATCGTACTGTGTACCAGATTGGGTGACTTCACATCATACTTTTTGTAGGCCTATTACGGTTTTATGGGCCCGATTCTAAGACCAGCTTTGATGAGGATTATTACCTTAAATGCAGACCCTGTCCCTTGTTCCTCCTTCTGAGGCAACTTGAGGTTGGAGCGCCACTTCCAGCGGCCCCAGGAGTGGACCAGAGAGTCCTCCGGCCCGGTGCCCTCGTGCTGGGACATGTCTGTTGTCATGGCAGCAGCAGCGGCGGCCATGCTGGTGCAGACAGAGGCCATGGTGACGGACTGCCGCTCCACTTTCACCTTCACTGCCGCAACACCTGAGAGTGAATGTTCAAACAGTAAGACTTCCGTGATTAGTTTTAGATAATGTACCTTCATTTGTATATACAGTATATAAAGTACTGTAGTGTAAATCTCCTTTTGTATTATTATATGCGTGTGTTTTTACTATGTCATTTTTTGTTTGTATGTTTTTCTGGAATGAACCCTGGAAGATTAGCCTTTTGGCTAAAGGGTATCAAAGTAGAGAGAGAGTAATTCGTTTTATGTTAACAGCAGCAAAAGTTCACAGTCTGAGTAGCAAAAGTTTACAGTCTGAAAAAATGGAGATATTCATGACACTATATGTTCGAGGCACTGGCAGGTGCAGAAGAAAGAAAGTCAGCGATTGACTTGTGAGTGGTAATGATATTAAGTTTGCGGTACAGAAGTGAGCACAAAACCAAAAACAAGTATCAGGAATTACAGCATTTGTATTGCTGCTAACAGCTAAGCAACTGGTAAAAAGATGCTCACACAGCCAAAACCTTTCCTGATGTTAAAAGTGCTAGTTTTACCAACCCAAAATTATGATGCTCAGAAGCTATTTTACTAACCAAACGGGACAAAAAGTATGCTTCTACTGAAGAAAATCCCATACAACGCTGACGTACCACTTTCTGATCTCGACTTCTCCTCCGCCAGTCGACTGAGCAGGGCCATCCCTTCTGTGGCCTGGAGCAGCTCCGGGTCCACGTTCTGAAGTGACGTTGTCACCATGGACTTGGACATGGTCACTGCCATCGTGCTGACAGTCACACTGGTCACCATCGTTTCTGCCTGTACACTCATTTCTCTGAGCTGAGTCTGTTGTTGCGGAGTAGCAGTGGGCATTTCGGTTTTTGTAACTACTGGCTTTTCAACACTTGTAGCTGCAACACTAGTGCCCACTGACTCGGTAGACTGTTCAACACTGGTGGCTTGTGACTGTGAACAGACTGTGGCTTGTGGAGGGCTTCGGGGTCTTTCCTCAGTGGAAGATGGTACAATAGCTTGAGTAGACTCCGCCTCTGTGCCATGATGAGGCGTCACACCCTCAGTCTTGATTGGTTGAAAGTCCGTGGGCGGAGCTTTCGAGCTAGCAAGGGGCTGGTCGATAGGCTGCATTCGCTCGGGCTCTGGTGTCGTCTGGGTGCTCGTTTCTATCGCCTGTTTCGCCACCGACTTTTCTGTGTCCTTAGCAGCTTTTGAGACAGAGGAAGGCTCCTCTTTGCTTGTTTGTTCTGTTGACTTTTTCGCGTCTGCCTCCTCCCTTTGCTTCCCGCTCTGTGAGGACACGGAGACACTCGGTGACACGGAGGTGTGGACAGAAGTGGTGGTGGTGACGGCAGCTTGTTCCTTGTCTCGAGAAGACTCGGTCGTGGTTACTGTGCTCGATCCCGCTGACGAGGAAACCAGCCTCATCAGAGCTGGCTGGTCATAGATGTACTGGTACGGAGGATGCGGGTAGGGGAAGGGTCCGTATGGGGGTTGACCGGCAACAGGGATCCCCGCCTGAAGGTAAGCCTCCATAGCTGCCCTCCCGGCCTTCTCCAGAGCAGGGTCTTCGTGAGCCCAGGTGCGAGGTGTCCCACACTTCTCTGCTTGCTGCTGCTGCTGCTTCTCCTGGTCTTGTTTCCTCTTTTCTTCAGCCTCCCAGCGTTTCTGCTCTTCCTGCAGAAGCATCAACCATGAAAATTTTCACTCAGATGTACAAATGTAATTATGTTTTTCTAGCCATTAAATTGTGCATGCTGTATTAAAACAATCTTGCATTGTTTACCTTGGTTGAAACCACTATAGAGTTCAGTTGAGTATATTGGGATCCACAATTAGCATACAAAGTAGGCTATTCTTCCTGTGGTCCTACATTTATACCCACTACATCATACATGACACACAGAAAAATACACAAAGCATAGATACACTGACAACAAGAAGGAAGTAATGTTACAACTTCAGATCATTCCAAATGCTAGAGATATTATGTACAGAAAATGTAGAGGCAATTTAGCCTCTGTACACTTGAAGAAGCCACACAGGCGAAACTGGTGGTGTGACGGGCTGAATAAAAGTTCTAAGCGGCTCCAGATATCTTACTGAGGGATGACTGCATGAATTAGGCCCACTCTAGACGAAGCATTTCGCGACAGCGGCGATATTTCCCGCTGTCGGGACGCCGCTGTCGCGACGTCTTTATACACACAAATCTCTTTGCATCGAACATCGAACATCCGAATGTTCTAACGCGTGAAATCCAAAATGGCGGGGGAGCCGCCAATGTTTTTCCTCGCCGTGTGTCAGATGTTTTTCTTTATGTTAGTCACTCGCGTCTTGTCCAATATGAGGCGACGAGCAAGGGGTGCACGCAAGAGACGGTTGAGATACCGGGAGATGTTGCTGACACGTCGCGCCCTGCTTACCTCCCCACTGCCATTGCTTTGGCAAAAGGTGGTGATCCTGTCCACCGGAGGATCTGGCGATACGTTAAGAAACCCGCGACCTTTTGGCAAAAATTTGTTCAAGGCACACTGTGCGATACAGAGTTTTACAGGCGCTTCAGGATGTCGAGGGGAACATTTTAGATGCTCTGTGACAAACTGAACCCTGACCTCCCGCTGTCGCGAGTTCTCTATACGCACTTTAAGTTGTCGGGGACTCCCGCTGAGTTGTCGGCCGACAACTTTGGAGCTGTCGTCAGAAAATTTCATGACAGCGGGACTACGCTGTCGGGAATCCTCTCTAGACGGCGTTCCTGCTGTCGGCGTGCCGCTGTCAGCAGTTACCGCTGTCGCGAAATGCTTCGTCTAGAGTGGGCCTTAGATATCGGTCAGTTTGAGGAATGAATCTACTTTACACAGAAACGCTGAGACAGATACAGCAAATGTACAGTACCTGAGCATGGTGTTGGTGCAGTGCGATCTGGTACTGTTCGGCGTGACGTAGCTCCTGTTGCCGCAGCAGCTCCATGTGCTGCTGATGCTGGTGCTGCTGCGACATCAGCTGCAGGTGGTGCGCGTGCTGCAGGTGGCTGGGGGGCGGCGGGGCTGAGCCGGACGACCACACCAGCTGCTGCTGCCGCTCTAACATTTCTGTCACAAGAAGAAGATGGTGCTATTTTAGTGGTGCATTAGTGAAAAGTATCCACTTTGGATTACTGTAATTCCTTTTTTTCCCAGTACTTTCATGTTTGTAGTTTTTACAGAGACTTCTGTACTGCAAACTTCTTATTTCTTGACTTTCTTTTTTCTGCACCTACCGCCACCATGAACATATTGCTCTGTGAACACCTCCATTTTTCTCAGACTTCAAACATTAAGTGAACTACAGTATATAATTTCAGTGTCCCTTCTCTGATTCAAATTGTTCTGCTAGTGGCGTCAACTTTCTAGAATGAGTGACCTAGCCTTGATAAAAACTACTATCACCAGTAAAAGAAAAGCTGACCACCCAAAAAGGGATGTTTCTTCCTCACCCCTTCTCTGATTCAAACTGTTCTGCTAGTGGCGTCAACTTTCTAGAATGAGTGACCTTGATAAAAACTACTATCACCAGTAAAAGAAAAGCTGACCACCCAAAAGGGATATTTCCTCCTCACCCCTTGTCTGATTCAAATTGTTCTGCTCTCTAGAATGAGTGACCAGATTTTGAAAACTATCACCAGTAAAAGAAAAGTCGACCACCCAATAAGGGATGTTCCTTCCTCACCCCTTCTCTGATGCCCACCTGGGTTAGCCAGTGGGGTTCCTGGCGGCACCAGTACCAGCCCGCCGGTGACCGGGTCCCGCGCCAGCTGCCAGCCACCGTGGGGGGCCAGGGGAAGTGCTCCTGGCTCCAGGCCCACTCCCGGTGGGGGCGGGTGAGAGGACAGGCCGGGGTAGGGGTAATGGCTGAACCACATGGCCGGGGCTGGGCTGCCGCGGGTCACCATGTGGGGCGGGACGTGGGGATGGGACGCCAGGCTGCTGGCCCAGGGACTGTTACTGGGGAGGCTGGCTCCTCCTGAAAGCAAACGGAGTAATTTTAACTTCAAATGCAATGTTCAACAACAGCTGTATTTTGTGTTAATTTTTTTTCCTGTGTCGTTACCGTATTGGCCGTAAGATCTGTATCTGTATCAATATAGCCGGTATAACCTCCCCTTGGCATAACACACCAGCTTCAAAGGCATGCGACACGGCGGCAGCTTCCCTTATCACAATGAAGGACTTGTTACACCGAGCCTGTTGAACATCTAAATCTAAACATTGTTTAAAACTACTAGTATCTGGTGTCCCTACTGTACTTGGTGGCAGCGAGTTCCACTCTACAATAGTTATGGGTGACAAAATGTACTGAATCTATCACATTCAGCATCTGTGGTTTTTCAATAACCAGTTCTGAATGGTAAAGAAGATAACAATCAGGCATACACATACCTGTCACCACCAGATTCCCGCTCAGATCGTTCATGACCTCCCGTGACCCCTGCGGCTTGGTGCGTAGGGCCATCTCGGCCGCCAGCTCTCGCTGCTCCCGCAGGAACTGTTCGCGGTCCTTGTCGTGGTGGGCTGACGGCGCGCTCTGACACCTGTCTGCCGGCGCGCGAGGCGGAATCTCTGACTCATCAGAGCTACTGTCTGCGTTTTCCGGTCTGCTGGCTCGTGTGCCTGAGGGTGTCAAGTGTGTGGTACGTGAGAAACACTGGTGGAGTCTGACAGCAGCTTGCAAAATACCTGGTTGGCCAGTTGCCCCGGGCAACCAAATTTTACTTGGGGCAACCTACTTTTGAGGCCCAGTGTGCTACCTGAATTTAAAGAATCGCCCCCCCCCCCCCCACGAAACTCATGCCCACTTGGCTTGCACCACTGTAGCCTGCTTTTTAAGTTTAGGTATTAATGGCTATTACTAGTAACAGTTAAGTTACTGAAGGCTGTTAGAAATACATTGTATTGTCAAGGGTTTATGTACATGTATGAAAGTAATAATTTATAGGTGGGGCAACCTAAAATTCCGATGGGCAACCTGATTTTTGCCGTAGGTTGCCCACTGGGCAAAAAAATAAACAGGGCTCTAGCCAGCATCAGTTTATCTGTCAATTGCAGGAACTTTGTTACATGCGACAGAAAAATTTGTAAACAAATCCGTCAACCTTGATGGACAAATCGACAAAAATATAAGAACAAAGTAGTTTCAAAGCCTGCCATGAAGTTGGACATACATAAATCTCTTAACGCTATTTGTTAGCTTTGAAAACAGACTCTCTATCAACAATTCTAAACACAGTAACGGCTCAGTTTGTAGCTTTGTTCCAACTTCAGGAAAACAGATGAGATGTTTACATGGGATTCCTTTAAACTAATTCCGGTCGGCAGTATTTTAAGTGTACCTCTGTCAGTAGTGGCGGCAGAGTTGCTGGCAGACTGCCCGGTCCCGGCAGGTGCCCCTGTCTCAGACGGCGCTCCCTCAGTCCCTGCTCTCTGTTGTGCCACGGCTATCCCGACAGGGGGCCTCCTGCCTTCTATCCCCTTCCCTGCCACTGATGCAGAGTAAGGGCTGCTCTCTCCGACAGCAGGCACCTTCTCAGCCTTATCCGACACTTGCTGCTTCTCCGTTTTCCTGCTGGGTGTATTTTCTTCAGCAGTTTCGCTCTTCGAGCTAGGTGCAGGGGAAGGAGTGGTTGACTTTGAAGTCTTGCCAGTCTTGGCAACGTCACGATGCTGGGGACTTGGTCTGTCCTGGTGTCTACACTTCTCCTGTGTGGACTCTCGGGGAGAATGTTCATGCGTGGATGGTCCCTCTGGTTGGGAGGAGGACCCTGAAGCTGGTTTTGTGTCCGGTTTTCCTGGTTCGCTGGAACGGTGCCTGTCATGGTTTGAGTCCTGGGAGAAAGGGGTGGGAGGCCAACTCCTTTCAAGAAAGCTTCTGTCTTTGTTAGGGTAGAATTCGAGGAATTTGGGATGATCGGGAGTTAAGTAGCCGTGTTGTGCAGCCAGGGCGGCCATGTGTGAGGCGGCGCTTGCACAGGATCCAGGCATACGCCACTCAGGGTGCATCCTGGCACCCTCGGGGTGAAGTCCGCTCATCTGGCTCAAGTGGCGCATCTCGGGCGCCTCCGAGTGGGAGTAAACTGTTGCAGGGGCATCGTGCAGGGTGACCGCTGACCTCGGCTGGCCGTACTCGTGAATGATGTCCCTGTATGGGTAGTCGTGGATTCTGATCATGTCCTTCTGGGGCCCAGAGGCACCCGGAGCAGCGTCCTTGTCTCTCCTATCTTGAGACGGCGCATTTCCTGACGTCCTACCAGCACTTTGTTCACAACTAGATGAAGATTTTGAGCTCTCTTCCGACTTTCTATCAGAATTCGGACTGTGTCTCCTGCTGCTTGGTTCGCTAGAGGACTTAGTTCTCTCACCGTTTGGAGCAGCACGCGGTTCCGCCGCTCTGCTAGCAGCATGACCATTCAGTTCGGAAGGACCCCTAGCATCTCCAACTGGAATTGCAAGCACTTCTGTTCTGGAATTTGAACTGCTGTCAGTCCCACTGCCCGACTTGTCTGAACCTCCCGCTGCCTCAGACGCTTTACTCACGGGGCTGTTGCTTCGTGACTTGTCCTGGTGTGCGGAGGATTTCAGTTTCCGCGCTAAGAATGTGTTTGGCTGCTCTCCATTCTCCAAAGGGGGAATGTAGGTCTGAGCACACACCAGACTCTTGCGCGTTTCCTTCTCAGGCTGGGCTTGGATGGAATGTGAGTAGTACGTCATCCTGGGCTGGAAACTGCTAGATGTGGTTGTCACCGTTGTCACTGGAAAGAAGATGCAGAAATCTTTAAAATGGAGCTGAGAGAGGCACTATACACAGATCTTGTCAATGAGTGGTTTGCTATCTAGTATATCAAGGAAAAGGGCTGTACTAAGAGCTTTAAATGCAATAAAACAATAAGCTAGTCAGTATCTACTTTCACACAGAGGTTGTGAAGAACTCAATCTTTTACTCATCGTGTTCATTGGGCTGCGTACAATCTGTATCTGCTGGGGTATTTGATGCATGTGGAAAATTACTCAGGAAAGAGAAGGGTCTCTGTGACTTTGTCATAATTTTTTTTGGCTAGAAATAAGAAGTGTTGACTTGGTCAAGGAGGTTATTCTATAACCTCCTTGACTTGATCTTGCTCTACATTGCAAATAGATGTACAACATACAACATAAACCTACCTGACTTCCCATTGCCATGTTGTGAAGGCTGGGACTTGTGTGTAGGTGCAACAGTGTGCACCGGTGCTGCAGTAGTCGTAGCACTATTGCTAGTCCCCGCCACACCCACCTCCCCACTGCTGCCATGTTCAGTCTGACCCAACTTACCACTGTCTGTTGGGGTAGGTTTGGGAGGCTCTTTCGAGTGCAGGTCTGGACTTCTCGCATGAGCTTTCTTTTTGTCCAGAACAGACATGGGTATCGTGTTCTTTTTCTCTGTTGTAGCTGCTAACTTCACTGCACTGTCCCCGTCACTTTTTGCACTGCTGTGTCCAGTCTTCTCAGAACTGCTAGAAGACGTTTCTTTCTTTGTCGAGTCTGACAAGTTTGTTGCGTTAGATTTCAAGTCGTGCTTACTCGAACTGTCGCCATGTCTGACGTGATTGCTGTCACTGGAGGACTTGTTCTCCTCTGACTTAACAGTTCTTTCCCTTTCCTTGCTGCTGTGGTCCCGACTGGATCGTTCAGACTCTTTTGGTTGTTGAGAAGATTTTATCGACCTGGATACGTCTTTCTGGTCGGGGGCTTGGGACACGCTGGCGCTGGCAGCACTGTGGCGCGATGTGGCGTGGAGATGTAAGCCACCGAAGCCTGGTGACCCATGGCTTCCGTTCATCAATCCTGCAACAAATGAAAATTAAGAAACTTGTAATGATGTTTCTGTAACGTACCTGAATAAAACATGGATTGTTTGCCTTATAAGATCTACCTCCATGGATGGAGTGATGTATTTCATTCCTTTTATATGTGATGTTCTCAATGAATTAAAGCCTTTTGTACATATGTACATGATTGAAAACTTTTATTTTTCAGTGACAAATGGATGTTGTGATACTAGTACTTAGCAGTAAACTTAGCACAATATGGGTATAATTTCTTGCTTAACAAGGTTTATGATGTCAAAATTTGAAAACGTAAGAATCTTTTTTTTTTTTGGCCCGCCTTGTTTGTTTTTTTTACCTATCGCATTGGATTTTGCATCTGCGGAGCATGTCATCGATATAATTTACTTTCTGTGGCCTAAGAATCGTACCTCAGAAGACTGGCAAAAAATCTCGGATGAACATTTCTCAAAACAAGGAGTGTAACAAGGCGAAAAGAAGGCGGCGGTCGTACCTTTTCCAGCCTCGTACAATCTGGCCAGGACGCTGCTCTGCGGCTGTGAGCTGGCCGGGCCGCTGTGCAGGTACTGGCCGTACAGCGGGCCGTTCTGGTCGTGCGGCGGTGCTAGGGGCGCCATGGAGGGGTGGAAGTGTCCCGGGTACATGCCTCCTGCCGACAAGCGAGAGAACCCCGCTGAAACAACAACACAAGAGCATGAAGTACATTTCTACATGTACATATCGTTAGGAAGTCAAAGAGAGTATAACTTATCAGGTAATTGTTGTGTAGTAGTAACATTTTTTGTTGTGAAAAATACATTAAAATCTGTAACATAACGGAGACGATCTCAAACAGAACACGTTACGAATCCCTGGACACTGCAACTTTCTTTCAAGTCACAAAATGTTGACAGAGGTTCTCTTAGGAATTAAAGGGTTAGAAGGCAACAAGCAATGTCACCACCACACTTTTTATGCGTCGTCGGTCGACAAGCAACAGTGAGGGAAATTTGAACCACATAACCAGAATAAGGCTTTGGGTCACTCGTGGGGTCTACGGATATCCGCTCTACTCGGCAGAGTTGTCCCTTTGATTCAAACGATTTTCTTCTTTCCGTGGCATTAGTCTTCCAATTGGAGTAAAAACTTACAAAGGCAAACAAATGTGAGTGTAAAGTAAGCCAAACTTTCAAGATAAAGGCGGAATACGCATTCTGAAAACCCCCTGGTTGGCCCCAGTCTGTAGCGCGACCGACGGGAAGGTCCCGTGCTATTTTTAGCACATGACGTTTGAGGACAGACTATTTGGTGAGAGGGGTGGGCGGGGTCTCTGTGGAGAATACATCATTTTCGGGTACTTCTGATCTTTCGATTTTGACACCATTTTTTCTGATACTGATAATTATGGACAGTAAGAAAACGCACCCTTCTCATCATGTACATGATAAATAATTTTTGTCAAGTCTACAGTTTTTGTTGACTGCCTATTTCAAAGAAAAGAACACGCAAGTGTACTTACAACTAGGCCCATTCTACTTTTGAAAGTTCCTTCTTTTCTTTTATTTCAGAGTCCACAACACAAAAGATGAATGGCAAAACAGCTACTTCCGAAGACAAACCGATTCGTTATATCTTTTTAATTCATATTTGACATTTTATGCTTCTCTTGAAGTATGACGTTCCTTCTAGCCTTGACTGTTAGCTTGGACACTTACTGCAGTCTGACTCTGAACCACGTGCGTTAGGCCACACCGATTTAATTTTATGGATGACATCCGCGCGCGCATTGATTTTCGCCCGATCTCAAAAAAAAAAAAAAAAAAGATCACGTATTCCGAGGCTCTGGCCTGGCTTTAGGCCTGGGTAGTGCATGGTGGACGATAACTCTGGTTGACGGCAGCCAGGCTACCGAAGCTCCAAGACTCAAGAACTCAGCAGTGTCGATTCATATATTCCGCAAAAATCCAGCATGTGTCGGCCTGTCGTATACGTCGCTATGTAATGCGCCAAATTCACAATACCAGGTTTGTATTCCTGTGGTTTTGTAGCATTTTTATTTTTGGCCGGATTTTTTTTTTCGCCCGCGCGCACTAGTTTGGGGGTCTTCAGAGGATGTCATCCATAAAATTAAATCGGTGTGGCCTAATCAAGAGTCTTGACGATCACAGGGCGTTAGCAGGACGCTATCGACCGAGAGACATGCCCTGTCGATCAGTGTCTTTTGCCGGTCAGACAGACGACATCACATCGGCAACATGATCCACGTGCACACTGCCGGGGGAGGGCTTGTGGGAGGGGCCAGGATCTCAGAATCAGATATTTGCAGACGCCACGAGGTTGTCAGTTTACAATTTACTTGCAAACTTGTCTTTTGATAGCCTGGGTGCCATCCTATAAGGCCGGGGCTCCCATACTCGCTCCCTAAGAAATTATTTCGTGCTTTTAAATACATGTTACGAAGCAGCTTTTGATTCATTCTTGATACATAATATAAAATGGTCTCTTTATTAGGTGTGGCATGATGATGATTTCTTCGGGACATCGGAACATCCTAGCCTCCTTCGCAGACTTGTTGGACGACGGTTTTGCCGCCGAGGATCCCGGCAAACTCCCTCGGCGGCAAAATCGTCCCTACGCGGCATAACTCGCGTCGCTCCCCGAAAAAAAAATAACGCAGCCATCCCACAAGTCTGCGAAGGAAGCTAGGAACATCCATAAATGAACAGTTACTGGTTACGCCTACAAAAGGGGAGAGAATTTTTTTTCACGATACATAAATTTCTTTATTTTTTGCTTGATAAAATTCATATCTACGTCGCTGACCAACCAACTGAACGCGAGCAAAAAATACACATATCGATAATCCAATCAATACGGTACAGTTCGCATCCAAGGAGCGGTTACTAACGGTCACTCTTTGAATTACGTTCAAAAATGCACATTTCAAAATCTCGGTGAGTGAGTGAAACATGGATATGGATTTTCCTCTGGGCCAGTAGTATGGGCCGTAGGCAAGTAATCGGAAAAGATTTGCCGTCCGCCTGGCTTGCTATTACTTCTAGTACCGTAGTCAGGTGCATCGATATAGCATACCCCGGCGCAGCTAGCTTCACGTTCAGGTAAATAAGCAATGGGCTCTAGACTTCAATATGCAGACAATAATCACCTCACAGTTCGTCGGGTTTAATATCCGTCTTGTTTGAAGGTCCAGCAGTTTTCTTTATTTAGTTTAATGATGATGATTATTCTTGATTAAAGTCTAATTTCTCGCAGTTTGCCAACTATTTGGGCACCAGGCGAGGAGCAGGCCGTTTTTACGCCTACGTAAGGACGTCTGTCTATACTTTCGGGAAGCGTAATTTGTATTCACAGCACGTGAAACTGCATGCGTCGTGCCTTACCATACGAGGCACCACAAAAACTGTTCGTTTTTAGCTGGTTTACAGACGATCTGGCCTTTCACTCCCCCCATGCCTGTTCCACTTGTACCGTTTATTTCAATCAGTAACGTCAAATCCTTCTGAAAACGTGGACGCCAGGGAGAGAACAGGGAGAGATCGGGCGGCTTTACGTTCTTACATGAAGTGTCCCGATGTCGTTCCCATTTGGCATAGTTGAACTTCCCCCTTGTCTGTACATTTCCACTTGTAACCCTTTATTTCAATCAGTAACGTCCAAAGTTTATGCGGAAACCTTGTTCCCCAAATCCTTCTGAAAACACGGACGCCAGGGAGAGAACATCCATGGCTTTACATTCTTACATGAAGTGTCCCGATGTCGCTCCCATTTGGCAAAGTTGTGTCTCCCAAGTGTTACCTTTTGACCCGTTTGCGAAAGCGCAGCTTGCGGGCTTTAATGCCAGAGAGTTTGGAAGTTGAAAGTAAACAAACTTGGCTAAGATTGGAACTTCCTTCTTTCGCTAACCACATGGGACACGTTACACCACATTTCCTGCCCAAAGCTACAGAGAATTACCACCACACGTTGCTATCACATTCCCACTTATTTATGCCACATAAAAAAGTATTCAACGCTTTCTTTACATGATTCAGAAAGCTTCTATAGGAGAAAGCTTGAAGCTCTGATGTCATTTAAGACGATAGCGAAGAAATGCAACTGTAAATTTTAGTATGCACATTAAGTGGCCGGCTGGCATTCCCCTGTTGACGGCAGATAGGAGAGAATCGCCGGCGCGAGGTTTCTTTATCACCCGCAGGACTGGGCCGCCAGGCTGCGATGCTTTCTTCCTTTGCAATTTATGGACGGTGTCCTGAACAGCAATCTGAAACAGCTAGCTAGCTATACAGCCCCGACAAGTTTCAAAAGGATACACAAAGTACCTTCGTGGACATGTAAATCAAAAGCGGTCTGTGGCTATGCGATTCAGGTAAAAAACTATGCTTAGATGTCGTGACTGTAAACAAAAGACAGTAAGAACAACTTCACAATGTCAAAAAAATAGAATAGAGGACGTACGAATGTCACTTTGTTATAGAATGTAGATTATATAGTAAAGAGAGAAATGATCTGTAGAGGCTTGTACAAAACCTATTTCCTTACTTCATACACTTGAGCACTGTAGAAAAGTTCATATTCCTAATGCGACTTGACAGTCCATCGAAAAACATATCTGTTCCTTCATCTCTACTGTAACTGAAAAGCGAGAAGTTGAATTTATGTAATGATAGCTAGTTTTATTTTGTATATATCTTTTCATCATGTTTTTTGTGACCTGTACTTAGCCCAGTGTAGCAAAAATGTGCAATAAAGGTCGTTATTCATTCATTCTAATGTCAAATCCTTTGAAAGTTTGAGACATACGAAATCGTGCACGTGTTGAGCCTACCTTCCATGGTGGACGGGTGCGGCCAGGGGTACTGCATGGGGACGCCGGGCTTGTAGGCTTCCGCGGGCGGCTGGTGTTGAGGCGGCGCCCCGCCGCTCAGGTAACCCGCCAGGAAGGGGTAGCTGCTCCCCGCTGTAGCAACGAGAGACCACAACACGCGTTAGGCGTAACATGTATTCTACATTTTACTGTGACATTTTATAGTCAAGCATGCAACCAACGTAGTTCTACATGTCCGAAATCTCGGCAAATGAACCCTGTGTTCGCAACATCTAGCCCGGGTGCCATCCGTTTTGTAACGGGGCTCCTTGCACTAGCTATCGAGTACAAAACGGATGGCTCCCAGGGTACGCAACATATACATAGATAGCTGTAAAAAAAATTCAGAAAAATTTCTAGTACTCCTGTCCCGTACCCCCGAGCCAAAAAGGGTGAAAGTCTGTAATAATTTGCAATCTGTAGACAGGGTTTTATGCATTGTTCGGAGTTGCAACGTAACTACATCATTAGTGAAAAATGCATGAACGGGGGCCACACGACTGCAGAATGCATATGCCATTTGCGCCCGTATTGGAGAGCAAATGTTACATGCTTGAGTTACAGTCGTGAATACAGCAATATATATTAATGGAAATGCGCGAACTCACAGCGTTTGTAGTGTGTGTAGCTTTAATACAAAGGTTACGTGGAAGATACATATCAGAAACGTAAAGCAGGATTGGGAGTTGGTTTACAGCAACAAAAACGTGAAACCGGGGTCATAACACTGGTGAAGACTTTGCAAAGAATGAACTTTTTTCAACGTCATTTTCGAAGTATTATTTATTCAGTAATTCACTTTGCCGTCAAATCCGCTTTGAAAATTTGAGGCGATTCTGACCCGACGTTTCTCACGTAAGGCTCCTTATTTTTGTCCATACTGCTTCAGTGGACGTCTCTGGCGATTGTCTAGTACCGTTGTTGGCCATTCCCTCATAACTCAACGGATTTTCTATGCACTACAAGCAACAAAGCGTCCATTGAGGAACATGGTAACGCGTGTGGCACACACGCTCCCACACGGCGAGTTGGTTTCAACGCCGGGATCACTCGGATATTCCGCCAAAGAAATGTGAAAGGATTTGACGTTAAAAAGGCGGGCGTTCGTCCTATTACGCGGGGAAATTTTACGTACGTCAAAAACATGATGCCAGGAGGATTTAGACCTCATCATGTAGTCTATACATTTTGCACGCTGTCTGTTTGTGATGGACACGCTGAAATTGGAGCCTTGCTGATTTTCGTGAGGCCTCGGCAGCGAAATACATCAGTGCCCGCCGGTGACAAATGAGCGAAATTCGTGGACAACTGAACTGCGGGCACCCCTGTTTCCAACCGAGACGACTCGATTCCACGCAATATTTCCCTACGCATGTATATACATTTCCATTGCGCGGCTTCGACGTGCGGCATGGAAAAACAAACCTTGGGGAAACTGTTTAAAATTTCACGTTCACATCCCTAATATATGCGTAATACATGATGAGTATGCACAGTTGAAAAGATAATACAGGGCTCTCCCCAAGCAAGGGTGTTCCCCCTTTCCCCAAAATCCTAGCACCTCTCCCAAAATGTTCAAATTTAGGGTTTTCCCTTAGTATTTTCATCAAAATTCACAGATTTTTCATCAACACATTAGGAAGCACCTCTCCCCTAAGAATTTTTGGGGAGACCCCTGTAATATTATTCAAAATCGCGCCGCTGACATTTCTAATAATACCGGCGCTCATAGGGGATGGAAAACTCCGCTGTTTGTTATCGTTCGCTACCCGTGTGAAACACGCGACGAAGGAAGAGGAAGAGCACGGATACACGTATTGTATATTTCTTCCCCGACTCGTTATCAGAGGCTTCCACTGCGAAGCCCGGCAGGAAGAGGCTCGGTCGCCAGCCGGCTGCGCCACGATATCGCGACCGGCAACGTAAATCTGCCATCTTCTCACTAGCACAGCTTTCATGCACACTCGTCAATCTGTCTACTACGCCCCGAACTCCCAGTTTTTGGCATGCTATGGAGGGTCTTCAGGGTCTTTGGGAGCTTTTATGTGTTATTTTCTGATTGCATGTAGAGAACATAGCCGGCCTGGTTGAATTACATAGTCCCGTTCTTTTACTAGAACTGGGCTGATCAGAAAACCAGCCGAAGACCACCATCAAACCCCCAGTTCTAAAAGCCTGCTACGGAGGCTATGCGCTAGTAAATCTGCCATCTTCTCACTAGCACAGCCTTTCATACACACTCGTCAATCTGTCTACTAGGCATTGGTTTAGACTAGGGCCGCCAGTAAGCATAATCTAAAGTTATGTTTCCAAAAAAGCCACGTCGTAGGGTCATGTCCTTGTATGTGTGAACGGCTGTGGTGGTGGTGCGAGATGTGTGTATAAATCATATCGAGAAACGGAAACCCCGTTGAGGAAAGAAGGCCCCATCTGGAGTCAAGGATGTCACAACCCGGCTACAGACCCTTTTCAGTCACCACCGTGACCTAATGACCCGGAGAAAGCGGGGCACCGGGGGCGCCGACCCAGCTCCCAGGCGGGACAGGATGGGCACTTGCCCCGCCTGCATATAGATGCGCACGTGGCAAGCCTCAATATTGACATTTCACAACACAGTACGTAACGGGCTGGTTCGTTTGATGTAAACCAGTTCTACTGATTAATTTGGGGGATAAGGTAGCAACACAACCAGACGTCAGGCGAATTTTCGTGACATTTCTTTTTCATATACATGATGCATTTTATTTTCATTCTACATGTATAATTACGAAGGAAAACTCAAATATAAATTGCAGTCTACGCATAGTGTTGCAGGCACTGCGTCTTGAAGTTTGCCCTTTTCTGCGAGGAAAGGTCGCATCATGCGCCCGAGCCGCCGGAGTACTAGTAATGATCATTACCTGGTCGTATGAAAGTTGACACTGTCGACAGAATCATGGTGCAGCCGTAGTCCAAGTCGAGTCGAACAAAAATGTTATAAACTGACCGAAAAAACACACAAATATATTAGATCTTGCGCAAAAAAAACAGTTACTCAAGCAACTTGAAATGAATTTGGAAACAGTCAGACATTTCAGGTACGTATAGTGCACCTGACCGCACGTAGCATCTACTACCTTTCGTCAGTGTCTTTTGCCATGTATCTTATTACCTGGATGTCTAACCTTTACCGACATATTAGATCTTATTTACTAGTAATTTCTTACCGGGACCAAATAAAATATTAATAATATATTATTGATCACCAATATATTTATAATAATATTGATCACCAGCTTGTTCTTGCTTGTAAAAATATAGAAATGCAAAATGAGCTCATTTTATTTAAAGACGGGCGTCCGAAATGGAAATGTTTAAAAACACTGCGACGACATCGCCCCCGCAATCCGAAGTAAATGTCAGTATTTCGCCGCTAGCGTATCTCCAGTTGTTATTAGGCGGCCCGACAGTGACGTCCACGCCGCATGAGGTCCGCGTGAAGAACTCTATAATTCACAAAATAATATCGGACTTTATCTCCCAGCAGTAGCTTGTTGAGGATATTAAGGCGATCAATCGCAGAAAACCACGCCGCTAATTCCAGCCGAAATTGTTCATACACTGCTTCACATCCAATGACTTGCGGTTGCCTCTTTATGATACGTCTTACGTCTGCAAGTGTCATTCCTCTCGTGTAAGTATGATTGATTTTGCCAACTTTAGCCACACAATAGTTGAAGCCTCTTCAAGGCTTGGCCACATTCATGACATTCTACACCTGGCTTTCGAACGTATTTCGTGAATCAAAAGTGTAGCTATGATCCCTGGTCTTAGCGAAACGTAAAACTTGCGATCATGCCATGATAATTTTAGCGACGTGACTGAAACAAATTCAAATGATCAATGATTTGTTATGATTTAAATTATGATTTTTGTTATGATCAATGAATGTTACAATACAAAATATTGATTTCTTATGATTGAAATTACTATGATTATTGTTATGATCAATGATTTGGTATGATTAGAATCATTATGATTTTGTTCTGATCAATGACTTATGATTTGAATCATTATGATTATTTTCATGATCAACGATTTGTTACGATACAAAATATTGTTATTATTATGATCAGTGATTTGTTATGATTTGAATTATTGTGTAATTATTGTGATGGTTCATTGCATTGTATGTATGTTGTTTTGATATATGACTAAAAACAACTTCAAAGGCTAGACATCGTTAATACATTGATCGCTAATCTTTTTCTAAGCTCATGCTACGTTCAAGGAACTCATTTTAGAGGACACCTTCTATTAGATAAAACGCTCACGTCATATACTGTTCCATCTGAGTTTTTTTTTTCTGACACAAGAATGTTTCTAGGGAAAGGCATCGCTATTACAATAGTATCAGATCGCCCGATTCATCTCCCTAAACTTTATATCGAAGAGCTGCTGGGAGCGAGTGGCGCAATCATAGATTGATGTAGATTGTGGTGGATAGTTGTGACGGCAGACTCAGAGGCTCTGTCCAGCTCCTCCGGGATGGCAAATAATTGCACAAATTGTGCATTACATGGTCGTATTTTGTCTGGAAGTGTACTACAGGGATAGACAGTCTAACAGGCCCCCTACTCTTCCCATGCAGTCTGGTGAAATGACACTACTTAGAGCTAGGCAGACGTAAGTCTATAGCCTCTACCAGGCTTCAAGCGGGAGCTACAAAATGTACTCTCTAGCAGACCAACTACCTTGGCTTGTCATCTCTCTATTTGACCGATTTCTACTCTTGCCAGCCGTCTCCCGAAGCCTGGTAAAGTCTCAAAGCTCGCGCAGAGCGTTCACATGCAACACTACATACCAGCGGAATCCCACAACAACCTGTTGTAAGCTAATGGGTGAGAATCTCGTGGGATTTGACGAGAGTGTGAGTCATAAAACCGCAAAAATCGATTGCTGAAACATGATGTGGAGGTTGTATGTGCAGCCAAGAGGGGAGAGAGGGAAACGGCGTTAGCAAGCAAGCACTGCTGCGCTCCTCTACCTGATTCCAGACGCTTTACAACCCAACTGGGATCTACTGCTCTGGGATACAGGTCGATACTGATGTGGGACTGTAGTAGCCTCTACCAGGCTTCGGGAAACGGCTGGGAAGAGTAGAAATCGGCCCAAATAGAGAGATAGCATGCCAAGGGAGTTGGTCTGCTGGAGAGGGCAGTTTGCCGCCTGGTAGAGGCTAGGACTGTAGCGCCTAGTTTCTTTTGACACTAAAAACTTCCTCTGTGAATAATGTTCCTCGGCGTAAGGGTCTTGCAAGACCACTACAACGGTGTGTTTTTACGTCTGCTGCTATTCGCTGTTTTCTAGCCCACAGGAGACGTCGTATACGGCAGAATACCGGTGTCTGTGACTTCAACAAAATCGTTAGACAGGTTTGGAATCCTTGTTATCTGGCCAAATCGCTGTCTCTTTCCAACCTGCTCGAGTCGTAAAAAATAAAATCACAACCAGACAATTTGCTGTGGTCCCTGGACTTCCGACTACTCCTTACAACATTTTATGGGCTCCAGTCCTTTTTTCCCTTCCTTTCAGCGAGTACAGGCTTGAGATAACAGAACTACGGTCACCCATGCAACTTGTATTTGTCATAGCTAGTTTTACCGTTTTGCCTTCCTTTCTTGTCACGTAATACCGCTTGAATGGCCACGTTAAGATGCCAGCCATTCATCCACAACACCTGGTTCCTATAAGCATACTGCCTCCTTTGTTAGGCGAGTTTCCCCTCTTTCTTGTTCCCAAACACGGAAGGGCTGTTGGCCGTACTGGTAAGAAAACAAAGGGTTTTGTTTCCGTCTGGTCGATTGAAAACGTGACCGGCTGACGTGACGGAAACCAGTCCCTTTCTTGCTTGAAACGCGGGGAGGGCGGTACGTACGATTCTCTACCGGTACGGAAAAGATCTCCCCCCGCCCTACAATATTCACGTGTCTGTTGGGGCGTTTTGTCCACTGCACCAGCGATAAAAAACAAAAAGATTCCTCTTACCCCAGGCTACTAAAACGTTCCAAAGTTGTCCCGGTACTTTTAAACGAACGCCTCGGGCCGCCCACCAAAAAAAGACCGACCCCGTGTCTGAGCCAACTCCGCAGACGGTTGCAGCCCACCAGGCCCTGCAGCCCACAGGGTGACCCGGCCTCAGGGGGAGACGCACCCCGCCCTCGAGGCTTCCCTAATCTGGTGTGTATAGTGGAGAGGGTTTATGCAAGGGGGCGTTGTGGGCCTCGCGAGGGACATCAACTGGGCTGCTAACCGACCCAATAGTAATCAGGCGGGACTTTCTATAGGTTATACAGCACGGAGGGCGAATCGCATGTGGAGTAGACAAGTCACGAACAACTCCAACTGTAGGCTGCGCGTTACAATCAGGGCACGCCGAACTTTAGCTCCGACAGATCTGGGAATTAAAGTACGGATGCTCGCGGGAATCGCAAATTAAAATCGTGCTCTTGGCACATCTACTTCGCTAGTTTTCCAATTAACAAAGTTATATCGCCTTTTTAACAGAACACGAACTCGTATCAGCCACGCCTTTGAAGACTATAAGCATGAATATTGCAAAACGGACGTTGACTGATCGTTTCTTATGTGGATTTATGATGTCACAAAAAACGGTACCAAATGCCCTTATCATATTTCTCCAGATTTTGTGGAGAAATGTCAAAAGAGTTGGCCTAGCTGAATATGACTTTGTATCAACTTAACTGTGCTTTGTAACCGGTGTTAAGCTAAGGTCCCAATTGGGAAAAGGGGCCCTGGCGGGTAGTTCCCGGGCTGTTTTTTACCACTTTCGGGCGGGACCCCGACGTGGCCCCGCGGGGCACCCTGCGGCTACCGGGCTATTTTTTGGCCCGTCGGGGCCCCGATAAGAATTTAATTCTGAGTTAAATTCTACCCGGGCCCCGCTAACAACAAGACGCCGTGACCTCATCGTGAGAACACCGGGAGGTACCCCTCCGGTTGCCGGCATTCCACCGGGACACATTTCTTACGTCACAGACCAGATGAACAGAATAAAGGTGTGTACTTCGTAAACCCGGGTAAAATGTGTGACCTCACAGATCAAATGATCACAACAAATACGTGAGTTCTGCATTACGTATAGGTCAATACAAGACATCGTCAGAGAATCTGCTGGGTACCTGCCGGGGGCCTGCCGGATACCGACCAAAGAGGGTGACAAAATTTCTAACAAAATGCTACTGAAGGAAACTTTTATTTGTGACCACGACAGCCGATGCCCGCTCGACTCCTGAACCCGGCCGGGGCCAGCCGGGGCTACATCCCCGACGGGCACCGGCGTAATTGGGACCTTAGCTTTATATAGTAAAGCAAAGGGTTTCGGCTATCTGACTAATACACCTGCTTGTAGGATACAAAGCTCTTGCGTACGTCTCAGAGATCAGACATTTACAGATGGTCCCTGGAGGAATATTCAGGCAGAAACAGAAGCAGAAGATAATGATTTGCTGGCTGCTTCTTTTCAAAGAACGTGCGGTATTGTTGTTGTAAGGATGGCGGTACTCTTTGTAATTGTGCGTTATATACATATATATGTGCTTCTTTGTAAATATGTTCTGAGCAAATAGGAAGCATCCTTTCTTTCTCTTTGCTCGGCAGTCATAACAATGTCTTTCCTTACATGTTTCCCAGTAGGTTGACCCGTGCGGTGCATATGAAACACGGTGTACCTTGTTAGGAAAGTCAACGTGGTTGCAAGTTCGACATCGTGATCGACGGTCCAACGGCTGTCTGACGATAAAGCGTTATACGCAAAAGGGCCAGGCACATAGGTCTTTGAAATACCCTAGTCTCTACCAGACTGTATTTTCCAGGGGAGTTTGGCCGCCTTGTAGTTTGACTGGCCGCACAGTGAAAGAAAGGAGGGAAAGAAACTACCTCTCCGCGGCCGGACTCCCTTGGCCAATTTTATACTCTCTTTTTTTGCCGAATACTACGATACGTATCCCCGTAGAAAGGCCTGGCGGAGGCTAGAAATATCCCCCGTCTTTCCGTGCTTCGCCACCCGGGCAACAGCGACCTGCCTGCCGCTCTAGAGAGAAGAAATATCGAAGCGTACGGGCTCGCATGCAAACCGGGGGATTAGCGTAAAAGCCAACCAATCTAATGGAGACGTTTTATTTTTTTCCAGTTATACACAATAAGGGCCTCTGTTGGTCTTATCCGTGAACGCCAGTGCTTATAGCTGGTTTCTGACAAGTTTATGGCTTGTATGAACGTAGCGACAACTCAGGAGCAAGAGACGACCATAGAAACCAAGGAACTGGAACCAAGGAACAAATCACACCAACTACCAGGAACACCGCGTTTACACGAATCCGAAGCTGCCTTTGTGTGAGTTAATCTGTTTATCCACGCTACAGAACCATTTTTTGTACCTTGTGATTAAAAGTCACAGTCCTCCTTAGCGCAGTGTCACCGTGCGAACACAGAAACGGAAGCAACCACGGGGAAGCAACAGAAACGAGTACTGTATAATACCGACTTGCCTCATGCATTCCAAAGTTGGAACGTACAACACTGAGCCTATTGAAAACTTGACCTAAAAGTGACAAAATGGGATGTCTGCACACTGCGTTCCACAGATACTGAACAAGAAAATATAGTGCTAGTTTGTCAGATGGATGTCCAGTGCCGGTTGTCTCCATGTAAACCGGACGTAAGTAGGAAGAGAAGTTAAATCTGGCAGATCCATATGTAGATATCTACTACACATGGCCCAAAAAAAAAGGTCTGCGAAAAAAAAAAACACTGTTCAAATACTTTCGTCTGCGTTTTGCGTCTAGCTGCTTGAGTTTCCTTCCGTTGCACCATCTATGGTTGCACGAAGCATCCTCTGGGAGGCGTGGCCAAAAGACAAGTCCCATGATATCGTGTTACACAGTTACATCGTAGGAACATCAACAATTGCGTTTTATATTATAAACGGAGACTAGAGAAGCCGTATCAAAATTAGGTCACACACTCACTGACATTCTGGCCTGTGCCGTCAATGTACAGACTTCCAATGCATTATAGATGGGCTCTATTTGGGTTGGTAGCGTGCACAGGACGAAAAGTCGCCGGGACGGCAGGGGCTTGGCACCGCCGTCCGCTTCAGGCCGCGACGGCAGGTCTTTTGAACAGGTCTGGCGATAGCTTTCTCTCAGTCTCAGAGAGTTTCCTTCGTGCAATTGACGTATTCCCTCTTGGTAACGTATCAGACTGAAAAACCGTACGTGTGCACGTACTTGAACTAGCAAGAAGTGCACTTGTGCTTCAAGCTTCAAGAATGTATGTCCACTTGCGACAAAATGTCAAGGGACGTGACGTGTGGATGTCTCACATGCACACAACTTTGCACTTGACTTTGCTGACAATAGATCGTTGGCCTATTCAGATATGAAAATCAAAACAGTATAATCCGTAATCTCGGCAAGCTATGAGAGGGGGGTTTCAGACTTATAGGCTTACAAATAGAAGCAACTCCATGCAAATAAAACATACAGTCACAGTGCACCAAAAATGAAGCCCCTAGGCTCAGGAACACTAGTGTCGCTGGAAGGAACTTTTGGCCATTTTTTTCACATCACTATCAAATATTGCCTCTGGAAATAGCGATAAGTCGTTGGTCTTGTATTGATTCAGCTATATGGAGGCAGTACAGCCCCTTTCCCATGACAATGCAGCCGCGCTGTGTATATAGTCAGAACCTTTGAACCTCCTTCATGCTACCGGACACTGTGTGGAGAAAACAAAAAAATCTGAGTCAATATTTTCCTACCAAGCCTTGGGCACACATCCACGCATGACGACATGGTACACATGCCTATCATGGGACCGTATTGTGGACGTAAACGTTATTATTTGGGCCAACGCAGAATGGTTCTTACCTCTGTAGAAATATTCGAATAAGCATCAGATTATTCCCATCTTCTTTTCATTCGCGATTGTACTTGTCCATGGCGACAACTGGGACTGAGAATAACATTCTACAATACCACTATTCATCATTTTGCTAGTGTTTAGACACAAGTTGTTTTGTGTGAGTGTGCATGGGCTAATCTTTCCAATCGTCCTTCGTGTAGCGACTAGCTTTTCGGAACATGAATAGACGGCGTTTTCTGTTCCAATGTGAAGATTTGTTCCTTTTGTGCTCTGAAGGTACAGTGCAACATTTCAATGTGTATAATTTACACACGAATGAGCACGGATATTCCATATTGGACGCACATACAAACTGATCTGCGATATTTACACAATATCTGTATTGCTATGCATGCTGATAAATTTTTCAATGCGCTCTCCATTCATTACTATTCTGCTCACGGTAGGAAATTACCGCTTCTTTGCTATAATTGGGATCTTTCCAGAAGATTATGTTTCCACATTTATTTCTACTCCCCCATCGAACTTCTGCATTTGGTTCCACTTTTACGAGAGGAAATTTTGCGCACGGCTGAGGTATTTGGTCCCATTCCGGATCTGATAGGAGAGGAAATTGTGCTTTTTGACGAAGTGTTTTACGATTGAGTCGATTGATCTTTCGCACTCGATCCTCACTACCGTTGCGATCAATATTCACGGCATTCCTGACAGTTGATCTAGAACTAGAAGTCAACACCCCACCGGCTCGCCAAAGAAGTGTGAGAACTCTCTACATGCAAATCCCTCTCGCAACAGCTGTTGTTGGAGGTTTTTGGGAAGGCGGATTTACTAGTACTACTTCTGAAGCAATCCGCAGATAGCGTCTGGTCGTTTGGGAGGTTGTCCGGTCTGTCGGGGGGATGCTTTGGCATCGATGTTTCGTACCGAACGATCCGTCTAATCCGGTCGGTCGATGAACGCGGAGCATCCGAGCACGTCCTGTGGGACTCCCGCTGCCCCCCCTCCCCCTTCCACTGACACGTGCCGACAACTGCATGGAACGACCTTTGCAAATGACAGTTTCAGGCGGGACAGTTTTTGAGAGGAAAACTAAATTTACAAGTTAAATAAACCAAAAAGACGGTCCACTCAAGTCTCTCCGATCCACCTTTGTGGACGACCACTCTCTATATTAATGCCATGAATAAAAGCTCCGCCTCGGGGCTGAATAAAGATGGCCTTCACAATATACACAAAGCTTGCGGCAGGACTGATCACGATGTCCTCCCCCACAATTTTGTCGATAGAGAGAGCATGGAGGTACCTCCATGTAGAGAGCAAATATAATGCGTCCGTTAGGCTAGCTTCAATATCGCTACGACAAAATAACAGTATCAGGAGAACGGGTGACGTTTTCTAATTTTTTTTTCACTAATTGGACATCGCTGTTGTGACCTAGCCTCTACCAGGCACCGCGGATCGCTGGAAAAGTAGTAGAAATTGGCCGAAATAAAGGGATAGTATACCAGAGAAGGTCCCGGGCCATAGAAGATCCAACTTTGCGACTCTTCTCTGGTATACTATCCCTTTATTTCGGCCAATTTCTACTATTTTTCCAGTCATCCGCGGTGCCTGGTAGAGGCTAGCTCGACGAGTGGCCACAGACGTATTTGCGCTACACACCGTTTTCTCGCAGTGAGTTGCGATCGCGTTTTTTCCTCGGCAGTTGTTGACATGCGACAGTTACAGTACACATCTGCACACTCCGACAGCACACCTCCATAAAACTGTCCGACTATCCGTATACCAGACCAGACAGTGTGCCCTTCGGGGGATGACATACATCGCTAAAATAAGACACACCGACAACACGGCATAGTTATGAAGCAGCACGTTATTTACATAAACAGAGGACAAAACACATGTTTTTCACAATTCTATTTCAAATCCCCTCCATTAAATATTATGAAAACAAAGAAATTTCATGAGAAAGCCCTTGCAGAAAATACTAGACGGGCTGTCCTATATATCTGCAGCTTAGAAAATGTCGTATATTTCCTTCCCTGTCTGAATTTGACACACAGCGCCAGCCCTGTGCACGTTAACATTTTGCGAAGGCAAAGCTGAATAATTCTCCATTGCCTGCAGGTCTGGTGAGGGGATTTTCTTCATTCAGCCATTTTTCTGTAGCAAGCGACCGGAAAGCCTTCCTCTCCGCTCCCGATGATGGTACTAGGAGCGTTCAGACGCCCGTTTTTGCCCTAATGACCTCCGTGTCCCGGGGGAAACCCGCCGGGAGAGGTCGTTTGCCCGCAGAGTTGTCTCCGGGTCGGGCGGGCGCTCGCCGCATGCATGACGCTAGCCAACCGGAACGTTGCCGCGCGCCCTCGCGCTGATGACCCCGGCTTGTCGGCAGCGCCCGGGTCGTGCGCGCCGGCTTGTCATTTTAATATTTAAAAGTCACACCGTGTGTGCTTCACACAAATCTGAGGAGAAAGACGCTATCTTTTAACCAAACATGGAGATGTAATCTTAAAGTGTCGCTGCCACGCAACCTCATTTGTGTCATTTCCCAAAAATATACGGGCATCTTGGGAGACGCCGAGACACAGAAAACCCAATTTTTCCAATAATTCCATTTCGACAATCAAAATATCTCTTTCCCGCGTCAATTATCGATCAGAAATGATTTGCTGTTCCCATGACGACCAGATAAGGTTTCCCCGAATCTTGTTTTCCTGTAACACTGACTAAATAAAAATAAAAACAACGCCGCTTGGACCCATCTGTGCATGGCTGACGTTACCGAGAGCAAACCTACCTAGTACCTGAGGTAAACAGCTAAAATAACGGCATGGCGTCTAGAAAACATGCCGAGAACAAAAAAAGTACCAAGCCGGGATCAGCCGACACCCGGTGACTGAACCAACCCTCCGCGGACCCGTAAACATCACGAGCTCGCATGGAAATTATATTTCTTCTTTCCCATGAAAGGGGTCGCGCTGATGCGTTGGCGTGATTGATCTACATCGTCCTTCTGATCCTC
The DNA here is from genome assembly GCF_001625305.1 of Branchiostoma belcheri. NCBI lineage: Eukaryota > Metazoa > Chordata > Leptocardii > Amphioxiformes > Branchiostomatidae > Branchiostoma > Branchiostoma belcheri. Next base: position 532,737 of record NW_017802492.1, read on the forward strand.
CAAATTAGGTTTGGTGGATTTGGGACGGTTAACGGTATCTTTAGGGACTGGACGAGATATCGACTCGGCCCTCTCGTAAAACTGAATCAGCAAGTCTAGTTTCCCAAAACGACAACAGAGCGGTCACTTCTATGCTCTGTCATGTGCAAGGAAAGGTGTGGTAGTCAGCGAACGTAAAGATTATTACGTCCGCATTTTGGAGCCAGGTTTAAATATCTAACACAAATAGGAGGAAATCTCCAGTAGTTTGTGGGCTATATAACCGTAGAATTGTCACCTTCTTCAACAAGAATCTGAACTGCATAATGCTCTGTCATGTGCAAGGAAAGGTAGTACTAGTAGTCGAACGTAAAGATCATTACGTCCGCATTTTAGAGCCAGTTATCTAACACAATAGGTGAAAATCCCCAGTAGTTTGTGGACTATATAACCGTAGAATTGCCACCTTCTTCGCCAACAAGAATCTGAACTGCATAATGCTCTGTCAAGTGCAAGGAAAGGTAGTACTAGTAGTCGAACGTAAAGATCATTACGTCCGCATTTTATAGCCAGGTTATCTAACACAATAGGAGAACATATCCAGTAGTTTGGGCTATATAACCGTAGAATTGTCACCCTCTTCGTCAACAAGAATCTGAACTGCACAATACTCTGTCATGTGCAAGGAAAGGTAGTATTCGAACGTAAAGATCATTGCAGATTAGGTCAACATTTTAGAGCCAGGTTATATAACACAATAGGAAAAATCTCCAGTAGTTTGTGGGCTATATATAACCATAGAATTGCCACCTTCTTCCTCAACAAGAATCTGAACAGCAAAAGAGAGAAGTACTACAGTAGTCGAATACACTTTCCATCCTTCGGTGGGGTGCAGATATTGGAACACGTCCTTGTGTAATGGATGCTGGACTAATGGGCTTTCAATGAGATTAATGTACTTTGTTGGGCTCTGAAATTAGATTTAGGGTCTTTGTGTTTGCAAAACGCTTACAAGTCTTCCGCGTCGGTCCGAAACATCCATGGACGAGAAACGACCATTTGATGAAGTAATGATTGTTTCAAGCTTGCTCACTGATTTGAAGCCGTACGATGTATGCCATGCAGAGGGTTTTCAATGTTTAGTGGAGTCAAAAAGTTGAAAATGTACATTGTCTCCACTGCACTGGTGACACAGTCACAGACTGATTTGTTTGGAATCTTTATCAGACAATACTGTAGAAAAATATGATAAAAACGAGACGAATTTCAAACAACTAAAGAATCTTGCAGGGAATTATCTTGAGAAGGAAATACGCGCACGGTCCTCACAAAGGTAGAACTGAGGTAGGATCTGCGCTTGGAACTATGCTTGGATAAATCTGACAATAACTGTTCAACTGAGGACAAACAAACAACTCACCAAAACAGGCAAAAGGTCGACTTGCGTCGTATTCAGGTGCAACGTGAACCGGTTGCACGATATTCACACCCAAACAACACCAAACAGTCACATAAATCGTGCGTGTCTAGCCTCCATAGCATGCCAAAAACTGGGGGGTTCTGGGGTCTTCATGGTCGTTGGGAGCTTTTATGTGCTATTTTCTAATTGCATATAGACAACATAGCCGACCTGGTTGAATTACCCCCGTTTTTAGAACTGGACTAATCAGAAAACAGCCGAAGACCACCAAACTCCTAGTTCTATAAAACTGCTATGGAGGCTAGTGCATGTCTAACTATGGCAAAACCAGAGCTTAGAAACCTTTAGGCTACACTCCAGCTCTTCAAATCAAGCTTCGCACAAGATGACATTCAGCTTCCATATCTGTACTGTCAACTTGTCAGTAGGGCGGGCTGCACTACGGGTCCTAAGGGCTAAACAGAAAGAGAAAAACACTTCATTATGAATGCCGTCTTCATATTGAAGTGTTGTAGTACCGACTGGATCTGAAATAGTACAAATCTCGCTCCAATACTTTCTACATGATACTATAGACACGTATGTTATATTTTCCTGTTCTGATGCTATCTGAGCTAGTTTCTCTTGTCACTATCCTAGGAATAGGGCAGGGGATGCAAAGACATTTTTTGCTCTATTGTCGTTGTCTGCCGTCACAACATACTAGTATACTAGTATACAACTACACCTCACCTTCTCTTCTACTATCATAATATCTTCATGTCCTCCTGATATTTTGAGTGGTGTGTTTGAAACTGAGTACCTGAGTACTGCGGGTGTCTTGTATGTTCCTCTATTTTCAAGTTCTTCCTCTTAATTTGATCAAGGACATTATCTTCCTCTTCCTCTTTGTTTCACTTTTTTTCAACAATATTTTTATGAGCAACCTGGCGTTCTTCACAGTAATAGTAACTAGCAACTGAATGTTGGCAGTTCTACAATAATTTTTCGCAAGCTTTTATACTAATGCTGAAACCTAACGACATTGTTACGAAAGAGTCGCCTTTTCTTTTCGAAATGCGATTTCAAGATTTCAAGATTTCAAATCAGAGGATTGAAGAGTGAGGATCTAACTGTGCGTCGAAATATAATGAGGCTTTTTCTTGTGGTAAAAACGCATGGAACAAATGATTATCAGCCTTTCAAGAGCACGTTATATCGTTATATAACGACTTGAAATTTTCTGCGCGCAGTTTTCCTATATATAGCACTTTTATGTCTTTGAAGAAGAAAATGTCTTATAAAAGGTTTATTCAATAAGAACACTATAATAAGGCACTTGGTATTATGTAAGAAGATTGTTAGCGATTTTTTCTTGCACTCAGGTCGCTCGGCAAGGTAAAAAAAGCCTTCGCGCCAATTTAGCCAGAATGATTGCCAAGCTATGGTTCGTTTGCATTTGGGACAATCTATGGATTAGGGTTTGACGTTGTTGTCCAACTTACACTTGTGGCCTTTAGTATTAGATCTATTTTATTTTTTGTGTGCTGTAACAAACTTGAGCGTTGTAGTCTCTATCAGACTAACTACGTTGGCTATACATAGGATAATATTTACTAGAGGAGTTTGGCCACCTTGGGGTTTGACTTGGCCGCGTAGTTCGGAGGGAAAGAAACTACCTCCCCGCAGCCGGACTACCTTGGCCAATTTTATTCTCTTTTTTGCCTACGAGCCGTATTCCCGTAGAAAGGCCTGGTGGAGGCTAGCCTAGAGCGTTGTGTGTTGGAGCGGGCGCCGCCCCGGGAGGAGAGTTGAGGCAGCCATGTGAAGTGTGTCATTCTTCACGATGTGTGAAAGCTGTGATTGTTTCTATGCGCTGACTTGTGCCATTCACACCGCGGCTACAGGCCGGCGCTGCCAACTGGGCGCTTTCAAGCGTGCACAACAATCAAATCGCGGTCACGCTGTGCCGTTTGACAACAGCCACCCCTTGGAGAGTTCGGGGAAAAAAGAAACGACACCGTCTAAAAGTCTCCTAAAGCTATCACACGACTCCAAAGAAAAAGCTCCTGAGATGATGTAAGGAAGTTGGATGGCTTCCAAAGGGAAGGAACTTTGAACAGAGCGACTGTCGGAAGGCTCAGAAGAGCGTCCGTCATACCAGCGATCCCCGGACACGCCGGGGTGTGAGTACGGCTGCTGTCACCGCCAAAATAAATAGCCCCGGGGTGTGCCCTGCGCGGTGTGGGTTGCATAGGCAACATATGCATTTCACATGCGATCAGCCCCTTTCTTGGAGCGTTCAAAATCGCCTGCGGACTCGGCTCAAATACAATGACAATAATTTTCTCGGATACGGCAAGCTTTGAACAGCAACCCTGCAAAAGATCCCGTAATTTCAACCAGTGGTTTAGCCGGACGGCACTCGGATGCCTGGCCTTCCGAGCGCGCCCTGGTCCCCAACCCGCCGTGCCCCAAGGCCTCTCCGGGGCTCTCCAACACGCTTGAGAATAAACATCCTCCTGTATCCCTTTGTTTTCTCAACCGGGCCTCTCGACTCCAAACCGCCCACACCATGCACGAGTGTGCAGGACACAGACCACATTTTTGCCTTCCCGCCACTTTCGGTAGACTCTGGACAGACGATATTTGGAGAGGCCACCGTGATCTGACATGTCGGACAGCACACATCACCTCGCCTTATCAGCGAGGATCGAACCTTGTGCTTTCAATTAGAGGCAATGGCGGCGCGGTCCCAGCAGCGAGGTAACAATCAACACGATTTGTGCACCGGCGAATTTCTTATTGATCTGTAATGGCGAAGGTAGAGAAAATGACGGGAGGCGTAACTCATGTTTGATGACACGGCTTTAAATGTAGACGGCCGAAATTAACGACGACTTATCTATTTGTTACGCTACAAGAACCGCGTCTAAAATTACGGCAAGGGACCCGCCCGCACCTAAAAAACACGGCCTCGGCAACCTATCACGGCATCGTAGCTTCCGCCCTTTCCAAGGCAAAAATGCTGGGGACGTGGGGTTACTGCTGACATATAATCTGACAAGGTACACAATTCAGCGGAACGCGACCTCTGGATGCAAGCCATGCTACGCCGTGCCATGCCAACGACACACCCCGCAGCCGCGGACCCACGCCAACTCGTCCCCCTCGACACACACACACACACAGCTGTCAGACCCTAGGGTCTGCCAACCTACTTATTCCACAAAACCACTTCCCTTCCCGATCTGACGGAACGAAAATACCGAAAGAGAAAGAACAAGATCGCGTTGTACGACAAATTATTTCAACTCCCAGAACAGTCTCCAAATCTAGTGGATGGACGGGTGGTGGTACACTGTAGTAGGAATTCTAGTCACGATCGCCGCCATGCATTAGTCCCCTAATCCACTAAACCATGCCCTTTGTGGCGCGCTGACGGGCAATGGGTGCAGCGCAAGCAATGGAGAAGTTGCGGTAGGAATGAATCTTACCTGATCCGAGAGACTGCACAGAATGTGGGTAGCCGTACTTCCCGTGGCCGTGGCCGAAGTGAGGGTGCAGGCCGCCGGGGTGCCCGCCCTGCCCGGGGTGCCCGCCTGCCGGAGTGCCGAC
>NW_017802492.1:537752-648300 GCF_001625305.1 Branchiostoma belcheri
GTGCGGTGGCGGCGCTTCGCTGAACCCCGCTCCGGGGACCCGCGGCGTCAGGGCCGGGAGGTGCGGGTGGCTGTGGCGGCCGTCCAGGCTGAATTCCTGGCGACCGTCCATGTCGATCCGGCGTGTCTTTCAACTGAAGACCTTCAACTTGACTCACGAACTGGGGTTCTCCGGACAGCTCGGTCTACATCCAGGCCGTCCCTGCAAACACAAAAGGCGGTTTGTTAGCCGCTGAAACACGATATGTTTGACGTGCAAACATGTCATCATCATACGGACTCCCTGGCAGAGCCCACCTTCATTAAAAAATAAAGGAAAACTCGAGGCAACGAAGACCAGCTGATAATCATGAAGCTGCATTAACCCTGAAGACACGGCAGGGGATCGGGAAGGCGGTCACATTCTGAGTTGTAGGAGGGAACGCAGGAGGCTAGAACGCGGGGTTCGTGTGATCGAGGATCGGATCCATCGTAACTGACACTGACGGTGCGCAATTTGGCCAAACGGGAAAACATGCTGCAAATCACCGACGGTTGCGCCACCCGTACAGTCAGGTCCCACAGATAAAACAGGAAAAAATGCGCAGGAACATTAGACACATTCGAGCGGCACGGTTGTCCTTGTGCGAGAGGTCAACAGAAGATGCGCTTCTTGCATGCAGAATAGGGTGTATTGCATTGTAATGAATACAGCAGGTCTAAGCAACAGACAACAATATACACAAAACCGGGGGGCGCACAAATTTAAAACGCAGCCGAAAAAACGATAACAGAAACGTTGTCAAAAAATTCAATTGAACTTGGAGAAACGATAATAGTAGTACTTTACGTCCGTAGTCTTTCCTCCATAAAAACATGGCCATACAATCTCGCCGAAAAAAAAAACGGATTCTAATAAATAATTACTCGACTGGCACGTATAAATCATGCCCCTGCAGCAAAGAGGGGCCGCCGAGCAACAGTTATCTGCGGCAAACTCACGAAAATGCAATCAAATCGCCATTTTCTCTCATTAGAAGGTGAAACGTACGATTACTGTGAGCCAATGGGACAGGGTTTTGGCCGCCGAGGTGTGGTCTGATTTATGAAAGCAAGCAAGTGTGTACCCCGCCGGCTGTGTTGCTGGCAATACAAAAGAACTTGGCGAAAAAGAAAATCATGAATGCCCAAATAAATAATATATGTGTTTGGGGAAATGTTGACGGATAAATCGGAGTCGTGGTGCGCGTTGATCGGATTCTACGGAATATTCAATCGCCTCAGATGACTGCCCAGAAAAACAGACCAAGAAGATACCGGGGCGTTCGTCCTAAAGTTACGATGACAGAAAAGACGTCGCTGGTTTCTGGCTGACTTTAGAATAGAAATCTGAATCAACTTTTTGGTACCAGCCCTTCCAACAAATTTCTAGAGCCTCACAAGAGAAGGTTCAAATAATATTTGTAGCCAAGGACCAAGGAGATTATACAAAAGGATGTATACGGTAGAATTTGAAGTCGTTATATGGCATTTTTTTTCATTTTCCATGTCATAAGGTGGAGATGTTTTACACGATTGGATTGCAAATTCACACGATTTGTCCTTTGGACCCCAGCTGTTTCTGCGAAGGAGCTCGGATTGTTTTTGAAATGCTGTGGCCGTGGGCACAAGCCCTAGCTACCCACAACACCCAGATGTAACAGGTCTCTGTACATTTCGTACCTAGCCAGATTACCCATTGCTTGGTGGCGAAACAACCACAACCATGGCAATACACGAATCCGACTGAAAAAACGGGGTACATTCTGGACGATTTTTGAACCCTCGAATCGACAAGTTCAGCTTGAGTGAATTTTGTAATACTTGTACAGTAAACACCACGCCTGCCTGGTTGAAATGTCTTGCATCCTTGGTAGAACTATTTGCGTAGCGCTAAACCCATAGTGGAGAAGTATTTTTGTGCCCGTGTAAAGTACTAGACCACCGCACTGCGTACTGTACGTGTTATTTACCCAGCAAATGGCGGCTCCCCGCCGGGCCACCCGTGCGCACGTACGAGCAACACCAACAAAAGTCGATTTATGACGAGCTTAAAATAGGCAAAAATCGGGGCTTCTGAATACTTTTTGATAACGTTACTTCCCGCATTGCCACAAGTTAACTGTTGCTTATGGAGGTGTGTTATAGGAAGGGAAAATTTGAGCCAGACGTCAAGATATAATTTTAGATCTAAACTGCACCCTACCTACCTACAACCGCTAATTGAATATAACATTGTGAGATTTCGGATAGGATATAAGGATGCAACAGATTTTACTGTACTGGTCTTGTTAGGATTTGAAGAACAGCGAGATTACATGGAAAAGATTATTAGTAGCACTCGATTTCTCATGTACAGAGCGCGTTAGGGCGCTACCCCGTGCATGGATTAAATATATGGCAAAACGGCAACGGACGCCCGCCCATACCATGAAGACTTTTGCGTCTTGCGATGTAGCGGACGCAAAATTTCACCTGAAAATAATTTTCCGTGGATCCACGGCCACCCCGTAGTGTCCTGACCAAAATTCTAGCGTTTCTATCGGCGAGCGCTTGAAAAATAGAAGATTTTCCATAGATTGACGTGCGCGCTATCTAGAGATACATACAAACTCTACATATAGTCCGGATTTTGCCATGGATTAATTGTACCACAATAGGTAATCGTGGCTTTTACATCGAGACATTACCTCCTCGCTTATATAGATGGGAACTAGAAAGGTCTTTAGGGATAATTGTCATTGGTGCAGCTGCGGTGTGTGGACGTAAGCAGTACAATGATGATTGGTAGGGTACTATTTCGCGCTGTTGCATAGAAACCGCCCCATATACAGTACCACAGCACGGAAATCCTACCAGAAAATTCCACGGAAAAGGGATCTGAGATCTCATACCTAAGAAACGTCTAATAACACTCAGGGCACACAGAGCCAACACAAGTGAAATGAAGAAGTCGACGTTCCGTACGTGATATTTGGTCATTTAAATCAACCCACACCGTAACCGAAACGGACCCTCTCAACTCGTGCTGGTGCTTTGGAGAATACTGAGTGTACCATATGCATCAGCAAGCTATATAAAACGACATTGCAAAAGACGGCATCAAAATACCTACATTGCCCCTGACTACGATGTTTATGCAAAAATCTCACATCATTGACTCCTATTTTAAAATTTCTAACACACAACTGGCCACAAGATTGCAAAGAGTCAAAGAAATCTGGAAGACTGGAAAGAGCGAACAAATCTTGTGAGCAAAGCGCGCGCTCATCAATTGAAGTACATTTGCTTGTGAGTGGTGGGGGCAGTTTGGTCTACTATTTTTACTCTAAGCTAACGGCTTTATACAACAACCTACGGTCACCAATAACAACCTTACCCAACACTGCGACTCAAAAGACATCACATACAAAGGTTGCAGCGCATGTTAATCTAGTTTAGGAAATGCTGAAAGCAAAATTTGATCACTGGACTCCTGCTTGGTAGAAACCCTTGTCCAAACAACATGGCACCACTGTGATATCGTGTATATTAGCATATAATACAATTTTAGATACAACTCTAATGTGTTCAGAGCTTGAATGTTGGCGATCCTTACAGAAAGACCACAGTGCCTATCATCGTTCTTAAACCGCACCACGACAGCCTGCTTCATACAACACGTCCATTGTTGAACCCGCCAATTCAAAATGGCTGCAGCACGTCGCGCGGTACAAACCAGCAAACCGCGCAACAATCCACTCACAAACCGGCGTCTCCCGTCAAAACCTACCGCAGAATTTACACCTAAACAATTTTCCCTCATCCCCAACGATACTGCCGATTATAAATGTGAGGTTTGCTGCAATTTGAGCGGTGAAAAAAAGCGTTAGAGGCAATTTTCTCTCCGTCGTTTGTGTAAAAGACAAACATTTTCTGTACTATCCACTGCGTAATGCATACACTACACTGTAGACTTGACGGCGTGCAAAATTTTGCGCCACAAATTTACATTTTCTTCCATACAATTCATAAATGGACGCTAAAATTAGATACTGGCTTGGTATCGAAGGTTTTAATGAACGTTATAGTCTCTGCTGGTCGGTGGAACTGCCACATGCACTACACAGACAGAGATACACATCCAGCGAGCGCCTGTCATACTGACCGATTTTTGCCCGCGCTCGCCAAGGCGGCTCCGCGCCCCGGTTGTCGGGCGGGCATGGCGGGCGGGCCGCAGACACCCAACAGACGTATCGCTGATCTTGGCCAAAATCGATACATCCGTAATTTCGCCGAAACACTTTAATCCAAACGATTATATCAACGGTATGGATAATCTTTCACCTAGTTACGCTTAAGTTGGACGGGGAAAACTGCTGAAATCGCAAATCGCTACTTGATAAAAAGAAATCCCCTAACTGTACCCCCATTGAATGACAACAAGAAGGGGTGCTCTCCTCGACGGAATTCATGGAAAACAAGCCAAGAAAATTCTATCAGCAGTAAGAATATTTGTCACTGTAACACTGGTCTCCTCAGAGTTTCCATGTCAAGAAAAAATAACTTTCCTCAAGTTACTGAAAACCCACAGAAACGCTGGTTGAACAGATACAGGAAACGTATACGTGCTCTACTCTAGTGGCAAGATATCAAATTTGACCAGATAATATATCTTGACGAACCTGACAAAGGGAACGATTTTCATTTGTTAGGAACGGTTCGTTTTAAAGCACACGAATATGATTATGAATGACATTTTTTTCTTAGTTTTATTTCGCAGCGTATAACTGCAGACTGTGCGGGCAGTAACAAGAAACGATAATAAAAACTAAGCCGTCCGTCTGGTTTGGCAACCTCGTTCATCAATTAACTATCCAACGTTAAATCGCAGTTCCAAACGAACGGACTAAATATGAAATGTCATGGCGAAAATCGCAAAGGGATGGCATAATTGTCCTTCGTTTTTATTGGTTAAAAACAGCGACTTTCTGGAATACTTCCATGGCTGACATCATGGAAATTATGTGAGAGTTTCTACAATTATACCCTCACGAATACGCGGACAAAACGTGCAATATTTTCCGTCACAGTTAAAGTGCATTGTACTAAAATACAGAACGTTATGCCGAAATGCAGTATCCTTGCATACGAATAAATAAACAAAACTATGTCGTGACAATGGAGACCATGGGGGCACAAAATTATGTAGCAGCTAGAATTACAAGGAGAAATTAGAACTATTTTGCTGTCTTTAGTTAGAACTGTTCAACATGTCTTTACTGTGGATGGTGGGACGATAGAAAGTACAGTGTAAGATTTGAAATTCTGAGGAAGTCGAGACTGCCCCCCTCCCCAGAAAAGCGGTTGAGAACAGGGCGGAACTGGGTGACATACACTGAAGGTGATGCTTGACAGATACGGGCTGGTCCGTCCGGCCATAAATAGCCGTTACACTGCTGTAAGCTTCTATCAATATATAACCATCACACCTAAATCAATGACATCTACTTTCCTTATACCACCTCCAGATCAAACTACCTCAGCAAAAAAGCAGAACAGAAAGACTTGTTTGTGTTCTCTCTTCCCGAATCCCCATGTCTCAGCCACCCGCCATGAGTGCTGTGAGCCCAAAGGCCCCCGGACACCCCAGACGTGAGAGCACGTCGCATTCAAATTCAAACCTGGTGCCACGTAAAGCCGATCACGTTTGCTTCTGATATCCTGCCTTCAAAACAACTTTTTACGGCGTGGAATTTTACCGCCTCTAACGGTAAGGTTTGTGGCCGACATCGCCACGTAAAAAAACATCTTTGCGAGCCTCGGCAAACAGTGTGTATTTTGCTTAGTTACAAAAACACGTTTGACTGATGTACACACAAGATTTCGACCAGACTATGCCCTAACCTTGTACGAAAAGTGGTGTACGCGCCACATTTCCCTCCATCGGACACACCTACATTCACACCTGGGATTGTTGTGCAAATCTGATCAACAACATTCAATGAAGACGGTGTTCCTGCGTCTTTCAACGAGTTCCCCAAATCTGCATGCGAGCAAACGGAGCGTATGAATGACACAGGCACACACCAAGTAACACAATCACACAAAACGCAGTGCCGCCATTTGTAGGCAAACGATCCTACTGATTAAGAACAACCGTGAGACAATGTGCTTACATACATAGCTACTTACCTTCGATAAAAACACGCCCCAAACGTTCACTATCGAAACATACTTTACAGATTGGATTTTTACACAAATGCTGTCAAAAACCAGACGGCCCTTCCCCACGGCCCCGACATAACAATGACCCACACACGGCTGCGCGGGCCAAGGAGAAAACAACATTCCAGCTTCGATAACTACGACAAATGTCCCCCAAAATGCGCGATTCCTCCAGAAACAATTTTTCCCGATAGTCTAGCCTGTACTCTGTGAGATATTCCTCGCGTCTCCGTTTACAAAGGCGCGGAAAATTGTTTTGGGACAGAAAAATTCGGTCCGGAGGCTAGAACAGGATACTGGTGGTGTTAGTGGACCGAGATGACAAACAGAGCTCGATCAATTAGAGCCAAATTTATGCATGAGATACTAGCCCCTGGATACCTTACAATGGTGACCTTACCGTGCAAAAATCTATGGATTACGTGACATTGAATCGTGCTAAGTTTGGGAATTATACGTGTTCTTCTGACGACAGTGGAGAACAGACACGCAGCGAAAAACAGGCGGGTCACACCTCCATAACAGTGTCAGTAAAATGGAGCCACGCCATTAGCGATCGTTTGTGGGTGGACTAACAAAACGGCGACCGAAAACACCGAAATTGGTCTATTTTGCCGACAGGAATGACCCCGACGTCTTTCTACCCGTATCCACGACAAGAAGAAAATCTGTGACGACTAGACAGGCGGTTAAATTCGTTCGGGAGAATCAGCAAATTGCCATATTAACGTGGAAACGGGGTTTTTTGAGTGCGACCACATGCAACTCGACACTTGGGAAAGGCTGAGAGCGCGGGTCATTCTGCCTTCTCCGCCGGGCGAAAATCAATTTCGTACGAGAAGTCGCGGGGGAAAGACCGTAAAGATAATTTTCCTGGGTACCCAGTGGCACATCCAACACCCTGAGTCAGAATTTCAAACTGATGAGAAAACCATACTTTTGTTCTACCCTATTTTGTGCTTGCGGAAACGGCCGTGGAGAGGGGCATTACTAAACCAACAGAGAACGCCTGTCGACAAAACCGGCGCTAAATCCGGCCGTCTTTCGCACATCTTCGCCGTCAACTCAGCGACACAACTCCTAAAATAGTTAGGTACTTACTTGGATCCATAGAATCCCAGAGAACGGACAACAGACGAGAGCAATCCACGGAAACTGTGCCTGTAGCGCGGGTGTAAGTCCGAGCGCGCTGGGCTGTACGTCCGCGGCACTGTTGATTGCCTGGCTGTCTGCCTGGGCTACGCGGTCTGGAGCGGGGGAACACACATTCTTGTCGGGCCAGACTGATTCAATTATCTCGTTGACGTCACCCAGGAAAACAATGAGGCGGCGTCATGAATATTGCAAAGCTCGTCTAAAATCGATAAAGTTTTCGCCCCACGCCTTTTGTTTACATTGTCGAGCAAATACAGTTGGAGTGCTCCAGTGAAAATATTAACGACCAATGGAATTTCGCTTTGCTGCAAAGTTTGTTTTACCATCTCAAAGGGCTTAGTGATAATGTTATCTATTTTACAATTGATCTGTTTAATTTAAACCTGCCGGTTGATTTTTACAGACAACCGTAGGACTTGCGAGCCAGATGTTGAACTTGATCATTTATGGGCGCCGTAGCTTAGCAACCGATTGCTCGTGATGCAAATTTGCTAAGTTCTGATGTACAAAAGTGGAAGACGGGAACAGCAACCAACAAAATATTTAGGACAGCCCAACACGCATTCTTGTTAGTATATGCCCGTGTCGATCAGCGCAGAGTAAACACGTCCGTGATTGGCGGGCTGCCAGCCCTTATCAACATGCCAGTGCTGCATTCAGGCCACCTGGTCGGTTTCAAGGCACCCCGTTTTTCAACAATGCGTGCGACGGTTTGTCGGCCACGCCACAACTAAACCGTTTTTTCGGATTTGCGAACACGCGGACGGGTTAGAGAAGCTTCTGATGTGCACGGAAAATACGCCAGACTGCCGCGAACATAATTTGAGAGAAAGTACCGGTACAAATTGGAAGTTGTCGTTTTTGAGACATGGTCGTTTTTTTGAGACATGGCACACGAGGGCAGCTTTGGACACCGACCGGTTGGATGATTGATTGACCCCGAGGGCACAGGGCGCCCTGAAACCGGAACACCGTCGGGGTCTTTAATCACATGTCACTTGCGTCCTCAATTTCACAACTCCCAGCACGGCGGCGGGACCAGCGGGCGGAACCGGGGCCCAGGCCCGGCCCGGCACCCGGATAGAGGGCCGGGCGGTCACACGGAGGGTGCGCCGGGCAAGGGGGAGGGGGAGGGGCCACCGCGTCATTATGTACAAACAATAACCCCTGAATTAACAACCACTTATCAAACTACTTCATATATATACAGTACATCAGCCTTTCTGCGGTATAGTTTTGTTCTATAAATATTTCAGCGGTCACCTTCAGGAGAAGAGAATCAATCTTCTGAAAGACATATTGCTGCCGCGTTCTCCGACACGCAATATCCAATATCCTAATATACACAGCCATACACAGTTTGGGGTGTTTGTGATTCTGGGGACCATACAACATCTGTTATGTCGTAAGGCACAGTATATGCCTGCCTTGTTAATATTCACCTAAGATAGTCACCATTGCCAGCAGACATACATACATACACAAACAGGAAGCTGCGTTGCAAAACTTGAACTGTTGTTTTGAAACAAAACCCAGTAAAGCTCAAACCGTGAGATATTTTCTACATTTTATATTTGTTGCTTTCTTTCTTTCTTTCTTAATTCTGCAAAAAGTTCTGTAACGTTACCTCTTATAGAGACACATAAGTCAATATTGCAACTATTATTCACAGGTGATGTATGTGTGGGTGTGTCTACTTCCTGATTATAATCCAGCGTACTTTTGTTTTAATAATCGCAACGGGCTAGTTATACATGATGTTACGTTTTCTATCACACAGGCAACAACCACAGCAGCCACCCCAACCAGAAATCGACCAAAGGATTTTTCTTCTGTCGTCCGTAAGCAAAGGACTTTACAATCAAACCGTGTGTTCGCAGTGCCGAATGCCAGGACAGGTTCTGGACTTTGACCGCATGTTCGGCCGACGGAACGTTTTGTATCTTATTATCGCTTACAAAGCGATCTATGTGTACAGATATCAGGGTCCAGTTTAACCCTTTTCCAGATAATATCGTTACTGGCTGTTATGGTCCAGGGTTTCTCGCGAAATATTCGGTAAACTTTCCTCTGCTCGCCTGCAAAGTCATGTCCGGCGGCGTAGTATCGGCCTTCGCAGTCAGCACATTGTATCCGTTGGAGGCGGTTGCTGAGAGTCGACAAGTCAAATCGACAATGGCGCAAACTCAAGACAAATTGCGTTGTTTTCTTTCCGCTCCGTTGCTTACATGTTTGCCACGTTGCCGGTTTTAGTTGGAATTGGAAAAACTGTTTTATCAGTTCCAGCGACAGACTGACTGAGACGGAATATGTCGGAACAGAATCCTGTAGTTCTACGAAGAACTACTCTCGGAGGACGCAAAAACGTCCGAGAAATACGTCAGAGGTGGATAAAAGAACATATCTTTTGAATTAACCACATTTCCGGACAGTCTTTTCTTATGACAGCGAATTGCGTTTCTTTATAAATAGTACGTCCATGTAGCTGTCTGGTTCGATTTGGCGTAGGTGTGGTGTGGGTATTTTTTTTTGGGGGGGGGGTCACTATTCGCGTTTTTTTTTAAATATTTTTCTTTTTAATATGATTAACGATTTCTTTATCTACATACACCCCCTCACATACACGAGCTTCGAAGCTGCGCTCGACAGAGGCCGAAGTGCTGTAGTGTAGTGCCGACCCGCCCACATCAGAACATATAGCACAGGTAACGCGCGAACGTAAATAGATTGTAGCGGGGAAGCCGATTTCCTGATCATGACGGCGATAAACCGTGATAATTGCCGGACAATTTACGACCGAAAGCTCGGCCAGGCCGTTTTGGATGAAATGGACTACAGACTGAAGCCATTTGAGATGGTTAGGTTAGTGTAGCACCACAGTGTAGCACCGCCACGATACGCCGAGAAAAACTAGCCTCCGTAGCAGGCATATAGAACTGGGGGTTTGATGGTCTTCGGCTGTTTTCTGATTACCCCAGTTCTTAAAAAGGGGGGGAATTCAACCAGGCCGGCTATGTTGTCTATAAGCAATCAGAAAATAGCACATAAAAGATCCTGAAGACCCACAAAACCCCCAGTTTTTGGCACGCTATGGAAGCTAGAGAAAAACAGTGGATCGAGAAAACTGAACGTGCGCTCCGACGGCCAAGCCTGGTGAACTGTCCAGTTTGAGAGAGTGCATTTCTATTTGCAGTGTTCTTGGAGAACAACGTGTTCAGCAGAAGCCAGTATGCCTACCTTTACACGGGCTCTCATTCCCATTTTCCGTGTAAACTTAGCCGACAGACGCATGTGAACACAATACGAAGACCGCCAATACAGAACCAATACAGAGTGAGAAACCTAAAACTGCAACGCCTTGCAGTTGTACGTGTATACACCAAGCGAAAGCCTACTAATGTGTACAATAGCGTTCTGTGTCGACGTCTACAGGGCTAGAATATTGCAGACCGTGCATCTGGGTTTCTATGTACACAGTTCCTTTATGAGTTCTGTATGTCTACTACACAGATGCTACACAGATCAGTCTATGTGCACTGCCATATACGTATGGGAAGGAAAAGTCATGCCCCCATGTAGTTTTCTAAATTTGGAAGGTAGCTCGGTTTTGTAAGCTAGTTTCCCTTCCCTAGTTTCCTAGTTTCCTATCGATAATGAGTTTTTTTATTGGGAAAGATGTAACAAAATCATAACAAATACACAGATATAAGTTCACTGTGTTGTGGGAGGGGGCAGAAGCAAAATAGCTATTCCACCAATACAAGCATAGAACAATAAAGAGATGCGGTGAAGGAATGTATGCATAAACGTCAAATCGTAATGTATTTACGTTTAATTACACACATCGTGACGATGCAAACTGGTATTCATACCAGTATATTGTTATAAGGATATCGTGACTAGTAAACAGTACATGAAAACTTCCTTCCTCTAAAATCACTACAACAAAAGTTGGTTGGTTCGTTAGCCGGCTGTATCTCTAGCGATGCAGTAGAATTAAATGATTGCGACTCAAATGGTGATCCCATTGCCCCATGTAACACGCTTCGATGGGCAGGTTGTCATCTAAAAGTAAGGCATGTTTTGTCTGCTTGTTGAGAGACTGAAAACTTTGTGAAAGAAAATTAGGCAATACTGTAGTTCACCCTTTACCGTGCTTAAGTCCTGTTACCATCCAGGAATTACGATGTATATGAAAAACTATGTAGATTTGTTTATGCTTGACTTAGCACAGTAATGTAGCACGTGTTCCTCCTTATCTTCTAACGTAGTGAATTTGACCCATGTAGGGCGTGAATATGCAATAAAGTTAATTGTTATCGTCATGATTCCACATTTCAGGGGCCAAAGACATTTAATAGTGTAAAATGCCACATACATCTGTGTGAAAGACGATCATTTTTTTTTCTTTTGGTGGTGAATTTTAGCATGTCAATCGGTAGTAATGAGTTTTTATATTCCAGACATCATGCAGTAAAGAAGCTATACTATTTAATTCCTGATCTGTTGGTTTGGGGAGACACACATTAGTATACTATGGAAACGCCCACCAAAATACACTCTATCATCTATGGCGAGTCTGTGTGGTCTATAAACGTATTACAGAGTACTATATATATTACCAACAACCGTACTACCTAGCGATAGATACCACTAGTATGTAGCTTTTCTTTAGCTCTGTGTAGCTTTTGCTCAGTGCAAAACAGTGAAGCTCATGGAAGGGCCAAATACTGTAGTTAACTTCTCTTAACCCTAAACAGTACACCTGGGGTCCGCGGACCCCAGCACTATATATTCTGTAGTATCTTTTTTGTTTCTAAAGATTTTTTTCTGAAATTTTAGGTAATTGTCACCCACAAAGTTGTCTCTCACTACAGTGCAAAAAACTCCGTTTCTACCATTTATAGAAAAAAATTATATCTGATTTTCTTTTGGGGTCCGCGCGGACCCCAGCCGGCTTTCGATCATAATGGATACATTGGCGTTCTTATACATTACCTTATTTCCGTTTTTATATGTTTTTATGCACTCATCTTATGTCTACCAAGTTTTCAGAGAATGGTGTAGTAATAGAATTAAATTTTAATAACTTTGGTGTAATTATGACGTCATATGACGTCAGAGCTAATAATATAGTCCGCCATATTGGATTTTGACCAATGACGTCATCAAATTAGCATATTCTATGCATATTAAATGATTTAACTTATATTTAATTATGTAAGATGTTATTAATGTTGGAAAAGAAGTGTAATTTAATATAAAACTCAGAAAATTTTTATGTTTAAACCAAAATTACTTCTATTTTGAAAATAGAAACCCGTTGCCATGGCAACACCAAAAAACATCAACTAACTAGTATCAAACTAATATGAACTTTTTTCCAGAGACATTTTAGGAAAGGTCTCCAAATTTGATACTTCTAGCGCAAGCCGTTTAGCCGCTATCTGAGATCAAAGTTGGGCCTCAAAAGCCCCTTCAGTCTGAAATGGGTTAAAAAATCGGGTATTTCTTCTTGTCTTCTTTTCTTCACCAAAAAATAGAAAAAGTTCAAAATGTATGATATTTGTTTGCAATGTGGACACAGAGGTTCCCACATCAGTTTGCAAAACAATTGAGCAGGTAGCATGTTGATAATTTCTAAAAATTAGCAAAAAACTGCTCTGGGGTCCGCGCGGACCCCAGGTGTACAGATTAATCAGTCCGGGAAGGTGTACTGTTGAGGGTTAAAGAGTATAGACTGTATTCTCCAAGCAGAGGTTTGTGGTTTTTGCTTATTTTTTACGTGTTTGTAGGCTTCTATATTGGGGTTTCTTTTTTGCACTGGAATATACGTTTGGTTGGCGTAAAAAATTGCAGTGCAAAAAAGAAACCCAGATAAAAAAATCCTAAAAACACCCCAAAAAAATAACCCAAAACCCAAACCTCTGCTTGGAAAGTATTGCACATCGACTGTACCTTGTAGCCTAGTAGCAGTTGCCCCCAACAAAATCTACTGTGTAGGGCGAAATCAAAACCGCATATAGTAAAGCTATCAGAATATGTGCGTTTTCCTGACATAGCTAGACCCCATTTTTATAGCATCTCGTGTTTTTGTTTACGTGTGTTGATGATAATTTACAAAAACCGTGTGGCTCAGGTTTTGGCTGACTTTTGGTGTGTTTTTAGGCTTTTTTATCGGGGTTTCCTTTTAGCACGCCAAAAATAAGTCAAAACCCTAACCTCTGCTTGGGGCGTTAGCATGATCCACTGACAGGGACTTCTCCATCAGACGCCTAGTACACTGCATGATTATTTATCATTAGCAGGTGTAATGAACCATACAGTCACGTCGAACGACTTTCTTTAAAAGCGAATTTGTGAGGAAGACCACACCGTGAAGGCTCACACATAGCCTCTAGCTCTACGTACCAGGCACCGCGGATCGCTGGAAAAATAGTAGGAGTTCGCCGTCGGTCGCGAATTGGATCTTCTATGGTATACTGTCCCTTCAATTCGGCCAATTTCTACTATTTTTCCAGCGATCCGCGGTGCCTGGTAGAGGCTAGCTCACACATACTGTCATCGCCGAGCTCTCTGAATCTCCACCGGCAGTACCTGCATACGCTCTGCGGGCTCTGTCTGTGCTTTCTCTGCTCAGCTCAGACGGATGGTTCGGGACATAATCTATATCATCGCGCCAGCCTGGCGTGCATGATTGATGCAGCCCTGAGAGCAGCCCTCATGGCTTTATCCCAGCTAAATTAGAGCGCTACGAAAATCAGAAAACCCTCCCTGTCTCGTTTGTACTAGTACGTAGCCGCTGTTTCGGCTATGCCGCTCGTATATGTGTGCTCAGGCGCCAGGAGTTCTAGAGTACAGAGTCGACTAGCATTTTCTACTCCTCCCGTAAACCGCGACATGTGTAGGCATTACGTGATTGATCAGTGGCTGGGGGTAATGCCCTTCTCCACCCGGTAATCCGCCAGGTGGCCACAGATATCGACGCCAGGCCTGTCCCGCGTCCGTACCGAGCCCTTCACCTCGAGTTAGCGCCGTAAAACTCGCCTGGAAAACTTGTCTCTGCCCCCCCCCCTCCCTCATTTCTCTCAGCTATGCCAGCGCGTTATACGAGCTTGCTGGACGGAACATCTCCAAGTGAGGAAAATCAATCACATCCATTGTGTTGGTAGCGACGGGCCGCACCTATCTACGTGATCTGGAGGGCCTTTCCAGACACGTTCTATTGATAAACCCACAGGCAATAAATCACAGCCTTGGCAGCCCGTCAACCCTCCGCCCGTCTTCGTACGTTCAGGTGGTTTGGGCCATTTCCTCGGCTTTCACCGACGTTGCGCGGCGTGTGAGATAAAGAACGCGGCGCCGGTTGGAGGCTGGCGGGGGAGAATGCGAGAGATGCCGGGAATGCGTCAGCGGGAATGTCCCCGTGTTTTCGACAATCGCCACGAGGTGTCGGCTCTGTATATGTTTCTTTCCACGAATCGTCCACGGTCCTGAATACCTACTATACAATCTTAACAGTATTAGGATCCACATAGCCAAATGTTTCGGAGCAAATACACACACACACAAGTAGCTGCGTTCAATATAAGAAGAGTTAGGATATGAAGTCATATGTTTGAAGCCACAAATGCTAAAGTGGGATACTCTCCAAGCAGAGGTTAGAGTTTTATCTTATTTTTGGCGTGTTTCTAGGCTTTTTTATCGGGCTTTCTTTTTTTTAAATATACAGGTATCTTTTGGGGGGGGGGGCAGCCCAAGATGCCAGTACAAAAAAGAAGCCAGATTAAAAAAAAAAACTAAAAAAAATACACCAAAAAGAAGCCAAAGCCCAAACCTCCGCTTGAAGAATACAATATAATCTGCATTACTGGGATCTGCATAGCCCAACGTTTTGGAGCAAACACACACACACAAGTAGCTGCGTTCAATATAAAAATAGTTAGGATACGAACTCATATGTTTGGAGCCACAAACGCTAAACACAAGCATCGATAATGTCTGTTCAAGTCCGCAAAATATCTCAAACTTTCGTGCACACACATCTCATCTGATCGGCTTTGACTCAAAACCTCAGGCAACTGATACCACATCGATATGCCAGTACAGCGTACTTCAGCAGTAAACCGTATGGACGTATTGTGGCTGTGTTGAGGTTATGGCTTATGCATAGCCTCCATAGCATGCCAAAAACTGGGGGTTTTGGGGGTCGTTGGAATCTTTTATGTGCTATTTTCTGATTGCATATAGACAACATAGCCGGCCTGGTTGAATTACCCCCGTTCTTTAGAACTGGGCTAATCAGAAAACAGCCGAAGACCATCAAACCCCCTGTTCTATAAGCCTGCTACAGAGGCTAGGTTATGTACATGTTTATTCCAAGCACAATTTCCAACTACTCCTCATAATTGTGTACGCAACAACAAAAAATTAATGACATGTGAAATGACAGCGAAATTTGGTTTGCTTATCTAAGGTCTTTTATCACGCGGGGTGGATAATTAACACCGTGCAATTAAAACGGTAAATGGCGATGCGGATAATCTTACACCTGTACCGTCGCTACATTTTACATTTTCTCATTTGCTATGTGCAATGCTGATGAACAGGCTGTTGGTTGGTATTGCATTTGTGTATCAGTCAATCTCTTGTACCTACAATAGTTACCAGTTAGGCCACACCAATTTAATTTCTTGGTTAACGGATTTTTCTAGGAAAATAATGGAGCGGGCGGGCGAAAAAAAAATAAAAACAGGCCTAGACATCCTATTATGGCCCAAAATGGTACAATAGGAGCTATGAAGTCAACACACCAGGCAGGTTCAAAATTTAAGCAATGAATTTTTAACTTTAACCCTCAACAGTACACCTTCCCGGACTGATTAATCTGTACACCTGGGGTCCGCGCGGACCCCAGAGCAGTTTTTTGCTAATTTTTAGAAATTATCAACATGCTACCAGCTCAATTGTTTTGCAAACTGATGTGGGAACCTCTGTGTCCACATTGCAAACAAATATCATACATTTTGAACTTTTTCTATTTTTTGGTGAAGAAAAGAGAGAAAGAAGAAATACCCGATTTTTAAACCCATTTCAGACTGAAGGGGCTTTTGAGGCCCAACTTTGATCTCAGATAGCGGCTAAACGGCTTGCGCTAGAAGTATCAAATTTGGAGACCTTTCCTAAAATGTCTCTAGGAAAAAAGTTCATATTAGTTTGATACTAGTAAGTTGATGTTTTTTGTGTTGCCATGGCAACGGAGTTTCTATTTTTCAAAATAGAAGTAATTTTGGTTTAAACATAAAAATTTTCTGAGTTTTATATTAAATTACACTTCTTTTCCAACATTAATAACATCTTACATAATTAAATATAAGTTAAATCATTTAATATGCATAGAATATGCTCATTTGATGACGTCATTGGTCAAAATCCAATATGGCGGACTATATTATTAGCTCTGACGTCATATGACGTCATAATTACACCAAAGTTATTAAAATTTAATTCTATTACTACACCATTCTCTGAAAACTTGGTAGACATAAGATGAGTGCATAAAAACATATAAAAACGGAAATAAGGTAATGTATAAGAACGCCAATGTATCCATTATGATCGAAAGCCGGACCGCAAAAGAAAATCAGATATAATTTTTTTATAAATGGTAGAAACGGAGTTTTCTGCACTGTATTGAGAGACAACTTTGTGGGTGACAATTACCTAAAATTTCAGAAAAAAATCTTTAGAAACAAAAAAGATACTACAGAATATATAGTGCTGGGGTCCGCGCGGACCCCAGGTGTACTGTTTAGGGTTAATGATACCACTGCATTGAAAGATGGAATGACTGTAACAAGTAGTAAGAAAAGGACTGTTTTCAACTGTTCAGGGAAAAATATGAGCATTTTGCAGTTGATTCTGAATTTTTATTTTTATTTGCAAATCAGAAAAAAAATGAAGCGGCGAATCCGTTAACCAAGAAATTAAATTGGTGTGGCCTTATCGTAAAAAAAACAGTTACTCAAGCAACTGGATATGATTTTGGAAGTCCAGCTGCTTGAGTAACTGTTTCTTTGCGTACCTTAATTTTATTACCTGGATGTCTAACCTTCACCGACCTAACCAGTTATCTATGTTTTCTTGAATTTCCTTTCTATAGAACCAGGCCAATGACTGCAAACGTTATAATACAAAGTAGTCGAACATGTAAAAGGCATAACCGACTTATACGTCTAAGTCTGTAAATGAGGGGCTAAATGCCCACTGAGTACCTGGGTGGTCGATCCAGCGTGATCTTCATTATATTCTGTACCCGCTCCATACACGACTGTATGCGCCTGACTTGTCGATAACCCGTTCAAGTCCTGTTTAATAACATGCCCAGGAGCGAGCAAAGTTTGCCTGGGCTTTGTCTGAGCGTGCGCCCGGATTGTTTAAAACTAATCATGAGCAGGAACAAGCCTGGGAGGCAGCTGAAAATGTCAACAGTGTATAGAGAGGAACATACGGATCTTTAGTGCTTTGTAAGTGTTATTCTACAAACGTGCAAATCTGGGTTGAACGCCTTTCTCAACGTGGCAGTAAAATTATAGCCTCCAGTGCAGGCCTCCGGGCGGGTGGGAGTTTTGATACTGCGTTTTGTAGAATTTTTAACGCGTTCTTTTGCCGACCATCCTACAACCAGCCGCCCAGGGAAGGTTTGTACCCGTCACGGAACCTGCTTCCATTCGGCACGAAAAAAGCGTGGCGGGTACAAACCTTCTCTGGGCGGCTGGCTGTAGTATAGGATGGCCAGCAAAAGAACGCGTTAAAAATTCTACAAAACGCAGGATTCTACAAAACGCAGAATTCTACAAACTCCCGCACGGAGGCCTGCACAGGAGGCTACCAAAATCACAACAACCTAGTTTAGTAGTTAGGAATACAAAAGCGTCTGAGCATCGGGAATTGCTTTTTACGTCTTGCCATGGGGACGGTTAAAATCCCGGAGTAGTAAAATTCCGGCCGCGTGGCTCTGCGCTTGGCCTAACCCTTTGCCTGACAGGTTACCATTCACACGCGAGTTGACCCCTGCACAATGGAGGTCAAGTCTAGTACCAAGGACAGGTTGACCCTGTGGCCCGTGCCACACAGAACGCCGTTCGGTGCCGTCTTTGTTCCGTACGCTTTTTGTAAACGACTCCGGTATGTTCCAGGCAAACCGATGGACGACGCACCGTTAGGATGTACTGAGTAGTCGGGCAAGGTAGGAGGCCCCAACCTTCCGCCAATGTTGTTGTTGGTTTCCACTGAAATGCATGGCAACAGATCAGTAGGCTATGTAGCCAACAAACGTGTTTCGGACTATATACTTATATAGTACACAGTGACAAAATCGGCTCTTCTGCACATTGGCAAATAGAAAGAGACAATGACATACGCTTGGAAAGCTCCAGTGCGTTAAAGATTTTGTGGAGAATATTGTTTTTTAAAAGTATCTAGGAGGCGTGTGTAACAGTCTACCATATGTGATACGATATTGTAGTGTTTATAAATGTAATTTGTTTGTATTTCTCCTTATGCCGTGACTTCTACTGACTGACAAGTGACATCTTACATGTATACAACCCTTCATGTTTACATGATTCAAGATATGCTTCAAGTAACTTCCTTTAAAGAAACAATGTGTATAAATACATGTATTAGACATATAAAAGTCCTAATAATAGTAATATCGATGCCGAAACTATCGCTGTCAAACTCTAAGGTGGTCCTGATTTCTCAGAAAATTAGCCCATGCAAACGTCATCCAGCCTTGGTTGGGGAGGTCCAAAGTCGAGCATGCAAGGTTGTACAGCAGGATACTTCAGAAATGTCGTTCTACGATAACTTCACGATTTTCAAGGATCTCTGATTACGTCTGGCTTTTCCCTTGGGTTAGGCAGGTGTTTCATTTCTAGGAAGACCGCCGAGGAAAAGAACGGAAAGGGCAACGTTAACCGTGAAAAATGTCATCTGTACGCGGCTTTATCTCTGGGGTATTTTCCCCGTACGCCCACATTATGTATCACCCGGTCTCTGCTTCAATTTGCCGGTCTCTAGACTGCGATTTGTCCCCCGTGTAGGAAGTATTGTATCACCGGGGAAGTTTTTTCTGTCGCCCGAGGAGTGGGGCTTGGTCCTCTAGATCTATCGACCTTCTGAAGCAATACGGTCTTCACACATGTACATCCGAACATACAGAGGTTATTTTCTTCCATATACGACCAACCCTGAGTTTGCTACATAGTGTAGCGTGCGTAGTCCAGTTGTTAGCGACCCTGCCTCTGAACCAAGAGGTTGGGAGTTCGAATCCCGGCTGTTGTCGCTCACCAGACATCCACGCTACTTGAAAGGGTCACAGTCCCTAGAATGTTCATTGTGCTTGTCGGAAAAGAGCTAGGGGAATTTCCCCCAGTACAATGAACCTGTAAATACTGTGTATAGCGTCTGTCTTCTCTGTCAAGACCAGTGGGAGATTAACTCTTCACTGACTTCTTTCTGAGTTTGCCTACTAAACGAGCTAACTGCTACTAGTACTGTCACGGACGACTTGCCCCCACCTGTTCAAAAGATATTTGCCGTTGTTTATACAGACTCGGCCGTGCAATCTGCTTTCCTCAAAGTTTGTGGCTGTGAAACTTTTGCCCTGGGATATTTCCTTCATCGTTGTACGATAAACGCTTTCGCAAAGACAACTGTTGAACTGTTTGCCCACTCCAAATCGCACCATTTGGCCCTTGTGTACTGCAATACACTAAGCCTGCATCCCCTTGCGTATAATTCGCCCTTGTTTGCGTCGTGAACACGCCCTAGCCATTGCCTGTAGACCGGGACTCAACAACATAACAAGCTTTTATCTCAATACGCTGTGTACATAGGCGGTCAGTTCAAATGATTATACAACATGCAGATACCACAGGTTATTGACTGAGGAAGGGTAAAAGGTCGAAATATCAGGAGCGGAGAAGGGGCTAGTCGTTATGGCAATTGGCACACACTGGGAGGTTCAGAAATACTAGTACAAGAAACAAACATTTGTTCTTCCTAACAGATCACTGTAAGGAACAAACTGCAGTGATAGGTTACGGTCAACATTCTATCCCATTAATTTACCATGTAGAGAATATCTCTTTTTGGTAAATTAGTGGGATAACAGGGGTTCTATCCTATTAATTTACCATATAGAGACCATATAGAAAACTTTTGGTGGTATAATGGGATAGAATTTTCTACCTATAGCTATCCCATGTAAAAGTAATTAGCACGTTTTTTAAAGACAAAACTTTTCAGAAAAGGTTCACTTTGTGTCTTGTTGAGCGTAGACGTTCGTGACTATGAACGACGTACATATCAAAGTCAGGGCCCTGTTGGTCAACTTGCAGAACATTTTCATTCCAGCAATGACGCGAGTAAGTTCAACATTTTCTTCTCTTCTCTGAAAACTGGAAAATCCTTTTTACCATCATGCAACGTACATGGATCCGTTTTATCATGACTTTCTTTGAAATTAGCTCTGCTAGAAGTATTACAAATGATATGACGAAGAAAGTAAAAATCTTTGCATTGAGAAAATGGATGATTTATACAAACGTACACATATTGAACCCCACTAGGCATGTAGATATGCGTGTGTTGCAGAATACTTTTACATTGTATTGTCATTTCTGAGGCATATTGAAAGCTTCTTGGTACATAAGGACATGCATGCCCCCCGACTCTTAGTTATGACTTACTGACCGGAGCCATTGGTTTTAGCACAGACGAACTGACGAAACGTAAATTCACACCCTAATTTAGAAGGACATCATGGCATATGAAGTAAAAACGCTTATAGCACTGTCTAAACAATTTGTCAATCACTTCATATAATATGCTACTCTTTTAAATGTCACAGAAGGAAAGAAAGTGCATCATCTGTATGGACTATTTTTCAAAAGGCGACTAGATTGACAGGTACCTGACAAGAACACATCCTGTCACGGCGGTCTGTCACTACGGCATTCTTTCCCATTGCTATGCGCGTTCGAAAAGGTATCGGGTTACAAGACGCTATTTTGGCCTGTTTTGGACTACCCGTAAAATATTTGAAAATACACAAATAATATTTAGGGGTAAATTTCGTCAAATTAAAATGAAATTATCGTCTTAACATCCTTTAAATGTTAGTTTTTTATGTTAAATCAATGATTTTTAAAAATTTCGCTCAGAAAGACGATTATTTTCAGGTTTCCGAGCACAAGTCATATCACGTTTTTACTCAAACATCGTTCAAACCTGGCTACGTATATTACCCCAGATCCCCGATTTTTATATTTTTCGCAGACTAGGAATAAGACAAAAAATCGTGTTTTAGGGATTTTTTAATTTCTGATTTTAAGACTAGTTTTTGTCGACATATTGGTGAAAAAATGGCATTTTTTTACATTTTTCTCACTAAATTACCCATAATTCAAAATTGAGGCCGTTTTTCAAAAATCCCTAAAACACGATTTTCGGGACAACCGTTACAATAATTTTGAGCCGTAAATGGGGTATGTTTGACTCTCCATGTTTCCAGGTTTGAACGAGTTTTGGAGACATGTCATATCGCCAGAAAGTGTGCATTGTGTTATTCATACTGGCATAAAGAATCATTACAGTAGTCAAGGTCACTCAAGGATACGACAGTAGCTTCGCTACATGTTACATGTCCACCAAAAATAATAGCGGACATGTACTGTCCAGGAAACTGTTTGTATCTATAGAAAAGTGTTGTTTTTTAACTGTTGCAATGCACGGAGGTAGAAAGGCTTGTTTTGCCGCTTTATAGTAAATGACCGCAGGTGACCCCGAAATAGAACGCGGGTTCGATTCGAATTGCCCAGATCGAACACGATCGAACACAGTTCGGGTTCTATGACATGTGGGAACTTTGCAGCCCAGATTTTACCACCGTGTGTCTATGAGGAGTGCCAACGCTCATGAATTTCTCTCTCAAAGACTGTAATTATAACAAGTAAATATTAAATACTAGTCTGAAGTAGCTGTTTCTGATGTGGACTTGTCAATTATATCACTTGTTGTATCGCTGTTAGGTACGGTATCTCAAGATCTGCTTGCATAAATATCATACCGTAATGTCCTGTGAACTCAAACAACGACAGATATGAGCCATGGCTTGTTTTTGAGGTCTCCAAGCAGATATTTTTGGTGGCTGCAAAGACAATTTCAAATTGGCAAGACAGTATCCATTTGCTAGTCAGTTACCATTTGCTGGCGTAAAAAAGATGAAGAAAGAGAACCCGATAAAAATGCATTAAATAAGCCAAAGATAAGTTGAGGCATAGACCTCTACTTCGAAAGTATTGTTTTTGCTGTTTTCAAGCATGAAGAGCATCTATCGATAGCCATTAAAGGTCTTGCCTTCTTGTTGACAAACAAGAACGCACGTTGTTGCGTCTCTCGTGTCCACGTGCAAGTACATGTATGCTCTCATATTGTCGGCCGTCATCAAGAAGAGGAAACGAACTCTCGCCATTGTTATGCCAACCATCTAAGGCTTCAATTTTATTTAGAAGTTCGGGACTTTGTATATGGTGAGTGTATACATCCTGCTATTGCCTTTCACTCGATGAGGTTTGTCATTTTTTCGACATTTTTTTCACTCCAGGAATACATTTTTTGACACCTGGAAGACATTTTTTCGACATTTTTTTGACACCTGGAACACTTTTTTTGACACCTGGAAGACATTTTTTCGACATTTTTTTCACTCCTGGAACACATTTTTTTGACACCTTGAAGACATTTTTTCGACATTTTTTTGATACCTGGAACACATTTTTTTGACACCTGGATGGCATTTTTTCGATATTTTTTTGACACCTGTTTGAATTCGACCACTGGTGAATGGGAAACAAGGTACCAGACCTGTTGTACCAGACGGAATCGACTGCATGGCATTAGAAAACATTCCTTAGAATTGAAAATCGAAGATACATTAATGTTTTTAAGAGTATCACATACATCTAAGTACCACTAATCCACGTAGACTGCCGACGTACAACCTACTAAGGCGGTAAAACTCTACAAAATTGTTCTTAGTAAAACTACAAATTAGTACAGAGCTGGGCAACATGCGGTCCAACAGTGATATAGTCTCCTGAAATGCCAATCATTCTGAGATATGTGTCAAGGGAAGACTTTAACCAACTAGACAGACATGTTCGTGACCAATGAATGGTACATATCTTCCATCATAGGTAGCAGACAGGACCAAACCTACACACGGGAGACGCGTAGCCTCTTGTATGGCGGCGGCGTTCTTTTTTCTCGGTGAGCGAGTTATACCGCAGAGGGACGGTTTTGCCAGGGAGAGAAGGTTGTTGGGGGCGAAACCCTGTCTCCCCGGCAAAACTCCCTCGGAGGCAAAACCGTCCCTCTGCGGCATAACTCACGTCGCTCACCGAGAAAAAAATAACGCCGCCGCGATACAAGTCTGCGAATGAGGTTATGAGACGCAGACACTGGGGCAAATGGAGTATGTCCCATCCCCGGCGTGGACTTACTTCCAGTCGGGTGCCGCTCGCCTTGCTCATTTCTCTGGTCCCACGGAGGAAGACAAATTAGCTCTCTTCCTTTCGTAGGCACGCAAGGCGCCGGGTTGCATGCATGTTTGATCGGATAAGAGGCATCAGATCCGACGACGATTGCTTTGTTGTTCCTCTTGCCAACTTTCGCTTGGGAGACATGCACACGCTTATTAGTATGTATCGCCGCATTTGTAGCTCGTCCTCCTACAAAACTAGGGTCCCTTCATTATTCAATTATCGGTGTCTTTGTGAAACGCGTCTACACAGTACGATCGTTATCGTAACGACGGACCAGTCGATATGACGTGGCGATGCCCGAAGTCGAACCAGCTGTACGTCCACCTTTGACCCTCGGCACGCTACCCGGCGACTCGCGCCTCCACAGTCACTGCTGATCCGCTAATAATGCAGCATGCTAGAGGTTAAACTTTTGGTTCGAAGGTCTGTGAACGTAGTGATTACTCTAGGTCTAGGTCTGTCCAACGCAAAGGCAGTGTGACACGGTTTAGCAAAATGCGGCACTTTTTATCTGACAGATAGATAGATAGAACTTTATTGCACGACAATTGCACAAGGTACGATGTATGGCAAACTACATAAAGGGAGTAACAAACAATAAAATAAATGTTGGATAAGACCTAATGTCGAATAAAACCTAAAATATCTTAAGTATTCAAACAATAAGGGCTAGCACAAGTCTTTGATAAAGTGTTACAATCGAGTGGGCTAATCGCAAGTTTCGGTATTTTTTCTAATAACAAAGCATTCCTTTATATATCTACCTATTTTCGCGTTGTGGGGACCATTAACGACATTACAACTATGATAAACAAAGATTTTGAGCTCTGTATATGCTTAAAAATTAACATATTAACAGGTGTTGTCGAGCCGTAAATGTTAATCAGCATAACTCAAATGACGACTTTGGTAATCACATGCGCATACGTTCCACAAAAGTGGTTGGGTTTGAATGGTCCCTTTATGTATCGATATGTACGTAATGGTAAAGTGTTTCAGTTTTTACTAGCGTCACTCGCCGCTTCAGCCTATCTCTTTGCTCTATACAACATAATTGAGTACTACCGAGGAAGCGCCCGTCATTTCTGCACAAAGAACTACGGCGTTAGCCCGCAAAATGTGATGGACAGGATCGGTTGTAGCTAAAAGCCCTGTTCGTCATCTACACTCGAGTCGTCCCTAGGTCTAATAAGCCCTTTCGCCATTAGCGGCGCGAAATGCATGATGGGTAATGTCCGCCATTTTTGGAGATAAACACGCCGCCGCGCGAACATTTAATCCCCATGTTATGTACGAAAGGTGTGTACACCTGGGGAAGGTGTAAGCCGTTTTGGCGTTCAAACAGCGACGTTAGCTTCCGAACGGCTACGTTTGGATAGATCTAATTCTTAAGAATAAACGGAGTTTTTGAGTTAAAAGTATTTTAATAGTTCAGACGTGTTTTTTTGTGTGTGCTTCGTGTGTGTGTACCGGCAATGCATGTGTCCTGTGTGTGTTTTTTGCTGGTCGTAAGTGAAGATTTTCGTTGCGATTTCGTGCCGAAATGGAGGACGAGGCTGATGGTCCTTCCTTGGAAGAAATCGGACATTTGGAAAGTGCCGGCATTGAAGGTCTTTTTGCGAGAGAGTGGACTCAAAACAACGGGAAGCTGGAGAAAGGCCGAGCTGCGAGCTTCTTTGACATACAGCGCCGTGCAACTCGGTATACCCGTGAACCAGGACGAGATCGCCGAGGACAGGCTACGCAGTACGCCGAACTGTTGAAGGTTAATGGCACAAAACTACCTGATCCCCTGCTGGACTTGACTGAAGGGTGGCTGAAGGAAAAGGACGCCGTGGAACAAATTATGGCCTCCGGTCGGCTTCACGAACATCGCCAAGTGGCTGCTGTGCGAGGCCCCGTGCGTCAGCGAACCGAGACAGCAGCTCGAGGACGGATCGGAAGACAGCAACACTGCACGATCGTCTCCTCAGCGACTACAAAGAAGGGAAAGCTTACTCGTACTTCGAGAGCAAGTGGGTAAAAACAGAAGTCCACTACCAAACAAAACCAACTGAGACAGTTCTAGAGAGTTCGGGGTTCAGAGTTCGGGAGTCACTTGAGCGAGCGGCCACGTGGTTTGTGGGCCCACTGAAATCTTGTTGTTGTATCTAATCACTAAAAATTTCCATGCAGAGGATTTGTGGACGGGCACTTGTTGCAGCTGAACAGTTCTTCAAGGAGTTTGTTGCCCCTGAACTTGTACACAGGAAGATACAGAAGAACAATAACTCCAAAACCACAGAGTGAAGTTGTAGAAGCCATATGGTCATTTTTATTCCAACCAAGGAGTTATCTCAATGTTCCAAAAAAATCTTGTTTCACAATTTCATTGTTCAAAATTTGCTGTTCAAGTTTCATGCATTCTAGTACAAAAATGCAGTAGATATAGTATTGGATAGTTATACACATGTATATAGATTATAGGGTAAACTCATACATTATTGTCCTTGGCATTTGTTTATGAAGTATTTCCCAGCAGTGAAAAACATTGACAAACATGTGAAAGATTTCATTTCAAAAGAAAATTGTATCATTTTCCTTCTATGTAGAAAGGCAATCCTTACAACAAGCACTCACTTCATGTATGGTACAGTATATGCAATGCAATGATGACTTACATTGCACATAATGATTACTAAAAAAATGATGATGAATATGTAAGCTCAGAGATGTAGACTATGATTAGTATGAATGACACTGTCAGGTTTACTTGATCAGGCCTGGCTGCAGGTTAACTAATGCAGCACAGACCTTGACAATATCATCTGCTGCTGATACCAATGTTATGGGAAATGGAGGATTTTGAAGTCCTTAATTCTATTGATTGCCCGTTGCACATGAATTCTCAAGTTAGCCACTTTCTTTGTTTTCCCTACTTTGTCCCTAGTCATCTGACGATTCCCCTGTGCAGCAGGTGGAATTTCCAAAGTAGCACGTCTAAGCAAGAGGTCTTCCTGAATAGGAAAGCCCCTGTCAGCCATAATCACATCATTGGCTTCTACTAAATCTAGGAATCCGCTATCTCGTGTGATAAACACATCAGAGGCTCTTCCGCCATACGTCTTAGACACAAATGAGATGTGTCCATTTGGAGTTATTCCTATAAGAATCTTTAGCATATTGTGCTTCTTGTATTCTGACCATGTTGATGCTTGTAAGTCCAAAGATCTGGGCCTCTCAATAAAAATCTCTGTACAGTCAAGCTAGTATGCATCTTATTCTTCTACATTTCTTCTTGAACTGTGGTGGCATAGTCTCTGTGATAGCTACAGCCCTGACAGTCACATTCTTCTCTGCAGTCACATTTGTAAGTGTACCTGTGGTCATGCTCTGTCTTTTCCACCGGAGTCATTACAATATCATCTTCATCAATACTAGTACATGTGCGTGGCTTCTTTTTTTGAGGGTCAAGAACCGCAACACGTTTTGATGGAGGTGGTCGCTTTGGCGTTACCTTCTGGCCAACACGCGCGAACCCTGGCTCTCCTCTCTGCCTATGTGCCTCTTCAAAAGGTTCTCGGTTGGGTTAAGGCAGCCTATGGCCAACTATGATTAGTATTTCATACATATGGCTGTAACTTTTGATAGCTTGGTCGCACCACAACTTAACTTCACACAGTTCTAGTAGTACTTGAAACACATTGAGTAAAGGTTATTTTGTTTTTACTACTTCTGAATTTTTGGGTTAAAAATCAACATTTTGGTTAAAAAAAAGCTGTTTACTTCATGGCTTTACGCCCAAGCGGTAACAACACCTTTCATCATGATATTTTACAAGTAGAAAGCCAACACCCTATTTATTATTTTTGTCCGAGGCTATTTTGTTTTAAATGACAGTTACACTGTTTTTTTGGGCCAAAAACGACAGAAACAGCTATTTTTCTGTCATTTTTCGTTAAAAAATCGCCACAGTTAAAAAATTTCGACTTATATGCAAAATAGCCTCGGATAATTTTGATAAAAAAGTGATAATACGTAAACATGGATTACTCTAAAGATGAATTATGTTGTTTTCAGCTGGGCGTAAAGCCGTTTAAGTCATACTCCGAGAATAAAATGCGTAACAACGCGGGTTTACAGGGAAAACATACAAATGACCGCCGGTAACCCCGAATTCGAACACGCGTTCTATTCGAATGACGTCATATCGAACATGGTGGAACATGATTCGGGTTCGAAACATGTATGTGGCAATCGTGCAGATACACGTCCGAACTCGAACATGAATATCAGCCTAGGCTGCCTTAACCCAACCGAGTTGTTCGTTCGTCACATTTACTATTCCTGAAGCGTTTTTAGAGCGCTCTGGAGGACGGTGGCCACTTGTGGTCCCACAGCTCTACAGCTCCTCCAGTTATGCGTCAGTCTGAGATTTACTGCTTTTCCATCGCAGACAAATGCTTCAAAAGCGACCATTCAATTCTTTTATGGCCTGCCTCCACTCCGGTGCTATATCGGGAGGCACCGTGCGTAGACAGAAGTCCTTGGACTCAGAGAAACAAGCTCACAAAACAACGGCCTGAAAAGGATGTTTTATAAGTGTATCTACTTTCTTTGAAGGTTATGTATCTGCCATGGTAAGATGCATTCCGGCATGTTTACAAGCTAATGTAAATCTGACGATGGCAAATACATGGGCAGACGATACCGTTTTCTATTGCAAGGGGATGGGCTCACTCTGGTTACTGTACATACAAATTATGAAATTGATATGATAAACCATTGATAAACCTGATTTGCCGTCTCAATAACTGTCTAGTAAATCTGTAGACATGTTTTTTTGTTTTTATTATTTCTCGATCAAGGTTTGATTGTTTACTAGAACGTCCTTCCGAGCCAACTTTCGAGTATTTCACTCCGGTTCGTATACTCTGCAATGGGTTTTCGTTCACACATATTATCAACTTGATATGATAAACCTGATTCACAGTCTCAACATTTGTCTAGTAAATCTGTAGACATGTTTCTTTTTATTCCTCGATCAAAGGTGTGATTGTTTACTAGAATGTTCTTCCGAGCCAACTTTTGAGAATTTCCGACTTCAGTGCGTATGTACTCTGCAATGGCTTTTCGTTCTCCATACATTGTACTTGCACGCACGATGCATGTCTGTAATCTCCAAGCGTAATCTCCCTTTCGGTAGCAAAAAGACAGTATCAAATCAAATCAAATCAATCAAATCAAATCAAATTGGCCAGGCAGTATCCATTACCTAGAGAAGGTCGCCGGCCACCGACGGGGGTAGCGACAAAAAACGGCCATATATAAAAAGCTAACGATCATATCCCCCACAACCTCTGCTTGGAGAGTAGCATGCATGTGCTTGAAATGAGATGCAGTGTATGACTAGCAAGATAAACGAGTGTATTTTCGATGTTTATTAACGCGCATTGGGCAATAAATCATAGGCACAAACTTGAGAACTCGGCTTCATTAGGGTTTGCGGACGAGGAAAAATAATGTTCTTACAGTAAGACTCCTCTGGTCTTTACTTTAGTGCGGATGTGAGGCTTTTTATAATGTTTTTGTTCGTCTGTTTGTATATGTATTGCAATGTTAATTTGTATTTGCCAGACAAGTTAGTAATTGTAAAAAAATCAGTGTTATTCAGCATGTTTTTGTACAGGCTGCGAGGCCGGTTTTTATGAATAAACTGTTATTATATTACAGAAGACGCATTTGAACGCGGGTCCCTGCCTGTACATGTACAGTAAAGACACGTGTGTTTGAAGGGACTTTCTTTTCCAGCTCAAAAGATTCAATCGACGGCGACCGAGGAAAGAAGTCCACGTGATCAAGCAAGTTCCCTGACGAAGCCACCTGCTTGTCAATATTGTTTTCGTGCAAGTGAAGACGGAGGCGGTCTTTCTTCTCCCTACATCCTGTTTGTAGCAAATCCTGGCCTCACGTGTACATGTTTTTAAAAGGCATAGATTCCCCTTGGTACAAGGATAGGATATCAAAACAGAAAAATTCTCAGAAGTTTCTAAAAACCCACAGAAGCGCTCGTCAGACAAACAGACTGATCCTAATAGATGCTCCTGGCCCCGCCCCCTGTTCTTTGCTATTGATTAATTGATCACGCAAAGAGCCTTGAAAAACAAACGCGAGCGATACATAATGCAGGACGCAAAGCTTAGGCTTTGCAAAGAAGATAAGGAACCTGTTTTGGAGCTGACAAAATAGACGTGCTGCCGCATACACACAAAGACTTCTGGTCTGGAAAATATGTCATCCCACATATACATTTCAGTGTCAGAGCGCACTATAGCGGAAAGCCATCCGTCTAGTGGCATGCTTCGATTTTTTTGCTGGAATTTTCTCCGGTAGGTCCCATGTGAGAGATCCGACGCCATCTGCTGAAAGCGGGGCTCTCTGACAGATTCGGAACGATGCACCGGTTCGGATCGAAAAAGCGTTGGACTGTACATCATGTACGCCGGCTTAGCGACCGTAATCGTGTCACGGTGTCGAGACTAGCGGGGCGCGTATTCCCATGGCAACCCGCCGCGGTAGCGAACAGGTCCCGACGCCGCTCTGCCGATGACATCCACACAGCGATGCGCGCAGAAAAGCAGTGCAGAGAGACGTTAAATTCCAATAAATTTTAATTCCAGTTGTACAATAGATAAGGCAGTTAGACTGGTTGCGATGTAATCCCAAAGGATCTGTTTTTAGCCTCTCCAAACGGCATATCTTCCGACTTGTAGTGCTATAGCGTTACTGGTAGGCGCCCAAGGCACATACTTAATTGAAAGACAAACTGGTAGATTTCAGCAACTTTCTCCCATTTTTGAAGCATACATATACATCGTCAAACTAACTACACAGGTTCCTTTCTGTGAAATATCTCGGCTGAGGATTATACAGTGTCAGAGATTTCAAAACAGACAGTTACATAGCGTTGTTCCGCCAAGCTTCAGCGTAGTACTCCAGTCACTATAGGTGAACTCCAGTTGCAGCATATATTTCTACTCCCTGTTTTATATTCTACAAGGACATAAATGAATGGAGACCTTTATTGTAAATTTTTGCGCCACTGGACTAATCACAGGTCACAAGATTACAAACATATACATATACATATAACTGTTACATGTATATGCAAACGTCTAATGTAGTTTTTCAACTTCCTCTCGCTTCTTAGTAATTATATAAATGTATGAGGCTGTATGAGAAGTTAGATTTGGTTTATCAAAGACTAACAGGAAAGAAAATTTTTCTTTACCTGTCAAATATCTGAAGTGGGGAAATTTACTAAAAACATGACCGAAACGTATGCGTCTATCACTGTCATATAGAGGACAATCTATGGTCAAATGCACTAAAAAGGACATAAAGCTTCTGAATTACCAACCTGTAGTCCTGGACTGTACCAAAATGATTAGGCTGGAAACCCAGTTGCCATATGCAAAGTGGTAGGGACCTCAACGGCGTCTGGACCAAAAAGAACTCGTACGTTGTACATATACTATAATGAATGAATGAAGACCTTTATTGTACATTTTGCCCCACTGGGCTAAAGACAGGTCACATATTGACAAAGTACATCATCAATGTTGATAATAAAAACGGCTATAGTACACAAGTACGTTCAACTTCCTCTCGCTTTCTGGTAATCTTATAAATGTAGTTGGCTGTATGAGTAGTTAGAGCTGGTTTGGTAAAGACTACAAGGAATATAAATTTCTCTATACTATTCAAATACTTAAATTGGGAGTATTTGCTTGACACAAAATCGAAAAGAACGTTTCTTTCGCTGTCATACATGGAACAATCCACAATAAAATGTACCTCGTCTTCTACTTTACCTAAACTACAATATTGGCAGATTCTTTGCTCTAGAGGAGTGCGGTTATGTCTTCCTGATTCAATTCGCAAATTGTGACAACTGATTCTTAGTTTAGTAATGGCAGATCTGTGACGCACATTTGCGATCTAAAGATAATCTTCTTCATTATATGAGTGTTTTAATATAATAGACTGTCCATTAGCTAGCTGCGTGTGACAAGGTCCCAGGGTTAAGTTATGAATGGCTGGATGTACTTCAGCCGGATGGCAGGTCGTAGAGAGGGAAGGCGGCCCAGGCACGCAAAGATATCATTACCACAACGCCTGCATTATTACAGTCCTAATGGTCTTCTCCATAAGGGACAACGCCAAGTCACATCCCTGGGAAACTACTCTCCCCGCAGAGGTTTTGGGGTTATTTTTGGCGTGTTTTTAGGATTTTTTTATCGGGGTTTCTCTTTTGTAGTGGAATTTTTTTTTCACCCAACGAGAAATTCCAGTGCAAAAGAGAAACCCCGATAAAAAAAGCCTAAAAACACGCCAAAAATAACCCCAAACCCAAACCTCTGCTTAAAATTGGAGAGTGCTGGGAAACAAGCCACACGCCTTTAGTAGTACTCAAACTTATCCCATAAGAATTACAAAACAAAACAGGAGGCGAGGCATCTAAAACAATAACACAACTACCAAAACACTTCTCAAGCACAAGGTAAACACAGCAGTGATAGAATGATAGATTGTCACGTCATTCTATCATGTGTTCCGCCCACTGCGCCTCAGCGTGGCAGCATATGGGTCCCTTCTTACCTCTATTCAACACAGAAATCAGCGAAACGCGAGAAATACTTCTAGCATATTCTCTGTAAAAGCTAAAAGATATAACTAATTGCTGTACGCACATATTTACACTTCAAATTGAAGATGACACGATACCTGAACATGTTTGGAAACCCCCTTTTTGTGATAAACTTTCAGCATCAAGGCGATTTTGTAAACTTGCTGAACACACATTCGATTCTCTGTAAAAATTAGAAGATATAACCAATTTCTGTACGCATATATTTATTCAAATTGAAGATGACATGATACCTGAACATGTTTAGAAACCCCCTTTTTGTGATAAACTTTCAGCATCAAGGCGATTTTGCAACCTTGCTGAACCCACATTCTCTGTAAAAACTAGAGGATATTTCTATAACCAATTGCTGTACATTGTCTATTCATATATTTACACTTCAAAATGAAGATAACACGATACCTGAACATGTTTAGAAATCCCACATTTTTCGTGGTAAACTTTCATCATCAATGCTATTTTACAAAATTGCTGAACGGACATCGATATTGCACAAAGTTAGTAGGTCACCCCATTCTTAATGGTGCCCACAAATCTTATAAAACTACAGGCAACATTTGTACACAATGATTCCGATTGGTAACCGGGTCAACCCTCCTGATTGCGGAAAAGTGGCCTCCTATGTGTTTTTATTTTCATTATCATGAATATTTCATCCCTAGGTTGTGTTTAATCTTGAAAACCTGTCTCAAAAATGCATTAAGGACGATTCTGGAATGCAGTTTGTAGTGTTACACGTTGATTGCGTAGGTTTTTTTCAGATTAGAATTTCAACAATGAGTTTTGCATAGTCATGGGCTATGCAAAACCTGCCTGCCAGCCTTCTTTCTACAAGCTGTGTATGTTATTTCATTGTATATATAGAACACAATAGCGAGCGAATAGATCTACAAGTCTTTCGTTTTCTTCTCCTCTTTTAGCCAAGGTGGCTCGTGTAAGTAGGTCATTGTGAGACAAGTGCTTAGCAACCGTAAGAATGAACTGTCGCTGTTGCACGTATGTGCATGTGCCGCAGTACGCAATTAGAACGCTAGAATGTAATACTAGTAAACGGCATGAGGACTCGTGTACTTTTGTATATTCCCAGAATCAGTCTGAGTCTTTTCTCTACACTGACTTAGCTACGAGGGCTCTGGCATTCGTCACAATCTCTAAGACGCCCTGCACACTACTATTGAAAGAGTTGGTATCGATGGTGTTCTGCAATGGTACGACGTGTTACGGTGTGTGAGCTTGAATGGACACAGCCGGCTTGCCCTCTCCTTTTTATTGATCTTTGATGAACTAAGTTACTAATGGTCTCCTGTCTCTAAAGTAATCAGAGGTGGGTGGTTTATTCGGGTACACGGAGATCTCTAATATCATCAGCACAATGTTGACTTCCATATTACCTTAGTTTCTTTGATCATGAGCCCAACTTAAAGTATTTTTTCTTCCATGTATAACAGTCGAACGCAGCTAGTGTAGTATGAGGGTGCAACCGAATTCTGTGTCACTGTGTCATGCGGTGGATAGGCATTCACAAAGTCAAATATGTAGTATACCACCATAAGGGTGTACAAAATATTTAAATTTTCTTTCACCACTGACGATACATGTAACTCCCTAGTCTCCTACTTTGCCTTGAAACCAAGCCTCGAAATTAAGCCAACCTTCTCTACTAACTAAAGTTGTCCTTGTGCATGAGAGGAAGGAAACAGCCATGTTTCGTTCTATGGTTATAGAACAGAACTACTGATGGTGTTGGGTGGAAGGTGGAAACGGCCGAGAAGTGAAACGAGAGAGGGTAGTGGGGCTGTGAGTTCACTAATCTCCAAGCAGATTCTGTGGGGCAAGGGGAGTCTATACACTGGCCTCCTATTAGCCTCTACCAGGCTTCTGGAGACGGCTGGAAAGAGTAAAAATCGGTCAAATAGAGAGATAACATGCCGAGGGAGTTGGCTGCTAGAGAGAACATTTTGCCGCACCCGAAGCCTGGTAGAGGCTAGCCTACTGTAACCATTTGCCACCACGTGGGGCGACCAACGAAGGATACAAGCGGCCAACATAGACTCCCACTGCCGCACAGAATCTGCTTGGAGATGGCGAGTTCACGTGTTTGAAGAGGAAATCAGCTCGTGATCAACTTCCGCCTACATCGTGAGAACAATACGGGCCCTTTGTCAATGGACACACCTACCTTTTAGTCAGCTGCAACCTTGACATGCATAGCAAACTGTACCTCCGGTCAGCTGTTGATAGTCTGTACACTTGGTTAAGTACATACAAACCTGTCCATGTGTTATTCTATGTTGCTCTATTCCACTTGCAAATTTGTAAGACAGAACAGTACCTTGAAATAAATCTATCTTTCAAATCACGCCAACCCCAGGGCCACTAAATCTTCTTATACAACCGCGTTGCCGTGTAATTGTATATAGGAATTGAGGCCACTATTACAAGGATTGTTTACGAAGTATTGCAGGCACAGCAATCCAAGCCATAGCCTTGCACTATAACGATATAGATTCCCTAACCATGTTTGTGATGCAGGCAGATTACACTTTTCTTTGGTCCTGTTCAAATTGGTAAAGTTTTTTTTATACATAGATTTTTGCACACCTCAATTCTTATGAGAATGATTTTGCTTTCTCCTCTGCGGTGTAAAATAGAGAATTCAAAGTACAGCTGTTGTAGTCTCTTATTTTGCATCATTTAAGGCAGCTCCAGATTTCACTAAGCCATATAATTACCTACCTCACTGATGAAGCACGTAGCTTTCAGTGTGAAGTGGTAAGAATTCGAACTGTAAGTATATCAGACATACCATGCATAACCTACAAGCCATGTCACAAGGGATCTTTGAGTCTCAGTATTGTGGGACTGGCTACCAGGTTTTCCCTCAACTTCTACTTGACTTCAATATCATAAGAACTGAGGAGTACTAGTAATCGACATGTATGTGCTTCAGTTGCTAGTGCCCCATATCTTACTAGCAGCAAACGATGGTAGGACTTCGTAGGCTTCGTATTTTCGGTCTCCGTGATAGAATGACTAGTCTAGAGGGCCACTACGGCGACCACCATGGCTACTCGTATACCAGTTGACAAGATCTGTATGTCGAGCTGGTACATTCTAGCACTGAATCCAGGAGATGCCTGTGACGACCATGTGAGATATGCAATATTCGTACTCTCCAAGCAGAGGTTTTGTTTAGGCCTATTCTTTGACGTTAGAGGTTTAGGTTTATTCTTTGACGTGATTTTAGGAGTGTTTATCAGGCTTTGATTTTCATAATTTTGTAGCTTTTTTTACGCCAGCTTGGGTACTGCTTGGCCAATTTGATACTGTATTGCCAATTTGATACTGTGTCGCAGCTACGGAAATATCTGTTTGGAGATTACAATATACGCGCGCAAATGTTCTTACCTGCTTCGCACAGCCAATCCTAGACTATCCCGTGCGGATATCCCGCGAAATGGCCGCCGCCTCCGCACTTGAAGTTCACCTGCCACCCGTGCCGGAGACTCGCTCGGTCCGTAATCCTGATTTACCCCGTCCGAATATGCGAACTGACACACGCCCGCCCTAAGTACCGTGTGCTCCGGATAGCGGCCGATCAACGTTTACCTGGCTGATCCTCTACCAAAGCTCTTAATCACGACACAACCAGCCTCCTAGATCCACTACCTCGACCTCCACGACCCCAAAAGTCGCACCGAACTCTGACCTTCTCCGATATCAATGTATCTGACGATATGCAAAGTCCACACGCTCGTGATGTAACGTAACACACTAGAGGTACTGTTCGAACATGGCCGTTCGGTGGGCACCCAGTCTGTGGCGGACTGACCATTGCAATGAATGTATCTAGGTCACGTCTGGTAATATAAAAACTCCCGTGGTTATTATACTGTATGTTACACTTTCAGGGCCACACTATATAGTGGTGTTACGTGTTCGTCGCATGAATTGTAGCTTTTGGAACAGATACTAGTAAAAAGATGGTCAGAATTGTGAATACGTCAGACACGTCGTGCCGAACGCACATCGAGTATATATTGGATACAAGTCCCAACTTACAAGCTCTAGACTAAAACTTGTACATAGAAATGGCACAAAAACCATGGCAGATAAGGCACCTGCATACAATGCACTCCCTTCTTTACATAGAATTGCACTATCATATGTAAATATAGCAATGCAGTGTCTACTGAAAATCTGTGCGATTATGTCCTAATAGCTATAGCTGCTAACAGTGCCTGCATCAGGTGCATACGCGTACGGTTGTACCTATTTTGTTACAGCTGAAATAAAGGCTCCCTTCGCCCATCACATGTACTTTTCAAGGGCGAGAGGAGATGATGACACAAGACGACCATGTGAGAGCTGGTAAATATATCTAGCATACGCAAAGCAATGGCAGGCGACAAAACACAAATAGATGTCTCATTTTGATGGATAGCAATCTTCGTAGCAGTATACGAAAGAACAGAACGGTTTTCTCCAAATATACCATTGAACCGACCACATGCACTACCTAATAGCTTTCTTTGAAGAAAAAGCACAAGACAGAAGCAAATACATAAGGTTATGAATAACCCTCTCAAAGAAATAATAGCTTTGACCGTAGCATTTCTATTTGTGCCAATATGACCATGTGAGGTTGTCAACAAGAGGTTTCCGTCTATTCGCCGGCAAAGCAACTTCAGATTTTGCAGATTCCCTGTCCTGGCTAAGTGGATTTAGTTGCACATATTACATTTACGTTTGATACATGTGTGAATGTGTAGAGTAGCCTCATACAGCACTTAGAATATTGCACCAGTATCCAATGACACCTAAAATGTTAGAAAAAAACACTTCGACGACACAAAAAGGCGTAGTTCTACTTACCCCAAAGAAATCCCACACAGTACAACTGCTGCATTTGACTGAGATTGGAGGGGAACATGGCCATACAGTTCATAATCAACCTACATAGCGTTCACTGGGAGAAGGCGTATGCTCTAGGATGTCTATTACTCATAACATACTAGTAGTATGACCACGTTGACTGAAAAGAAAGACCCAACGCCTAGACTATGGACATTATATAGTTTACACAAATATGCATGCAGTTTGGTTCTCGGCAAAGAACATTACTATTACTATTAGTGGCGGTTGCCTACACTACAGGCTGCCACTACCCCATATACAAGTACATGATAGTATTGTTAGAAACCGGGAACTAACATTGTCCTCACATCCACGGCCATTCCAAGACCGATTCATTTATAGATACACATTGCAACACTGCATTGCAACGAGGAGAAATATTGCAAAATGGTGTGCAATTCACAACATGGGTAACACTACATAGTCCACACGTATATCTGAACGCGCACAGAAA
The DNA here is from genome assembly GCF_001625305.1 of Branchiostoma belcheri. NCBI lineage: Eukaryota > Metazoa > Chordata > Leptocardii > Amphioxiformes > Branchiostomatidae > Branchiostoma > Branchiostoma belcheri. The sequence continues at coordinate 575,805 of NW_017802492.1, forward strand.
ACGTTTTAAGGGTACTGCTGCTTACTGAAGAAAGAAGCAGTACCCTTTACGAGGTAGCCACTGTAAGTATTTTTCCCAACTTCAGCTTCTCAAAGGTGTATATGTACTAGGCGTGCGGAACCCAGTTGCAAATGGCGGCCCCCTTCACAATATACGGTCTGGACATTCCTTACCACTACTGTGTTTTGTACGCACGATTTGGAGCGAAGTTGTCAACAGTGGAGTGTATGGGCGTACAACCGAAGCCGTGAATCCACATTTCACCCCAGCTGTCTTACCATTGTGAGTACCGTAGAGCTCGAGTCCAAAGCTACACCCCTTTTGTAAAGGCCGTTCTACGAAAAGCTGCACAGGAGGGCATTGCCACATGTCCCTTTAAAAATGGTACCAATGCAGATTCTCTCCTGTTCTTGTGGTCTTTCTGTAATGTTTCCATTAGGAAGCTCTTACCTGTTATAAACAACAGCGTTTCACGTGTGCCAACCAGAAAAAAGTTTAAAACATGACCTTAAAAACCAAAAATCTAGTATATACAGTTTAAATAATGATTCATAAATTCGGTAACGTTGTTGCCTGAGACATACTACATGTCCCCAGTACAATATATCCTTTCCTAAACATCCTTTCCTTGACACGTAAATTCTGCCTCTTCTAGACATTTAGATTTTTTAAAACCCAGAATATTGTACGCAATGTAATATTACGCTAACAGCTGAAGACAAAACCTTCCAAAGCAAAGGGCAAATAGTACTGCAGTATGAATGAGGAGATAATATAGCCTGCAACCAGTTGAATTTGAGGGTGTTAACTGCAAACTGCAACAGTGCACTACTAAATTTTACCTCAGAATCCCTTCTTTGTCAGTGTTGAGAGAGAGCGTGACATATATATGAGCAAACAGCAACAAAAATCTAGCTTGTCTCCCAACTAACGCCCACCATCCCTTTCCTTGACAAGTACAGTTGTCCACATTTGCGAAGGTTATGCATTCAAGTACGTATGTGAGTGTGTTACAAAGCATCGGTGTCATTTGGCGAAAGAGCAGTGCAATTTCCTCTAGTCATTTCCTCCATACAGCAGGCCTGTACAGCCTGCTATTTCATGTGCTCTCATATAGAGGGCAATCTGGTTGTAGCAAACATAGGCAACTGAGTGTCCCACCTGCGCTCAGCTTTACCACAGCGCCGACCGTAGCGCACCGGTCTACCGTCGGTGCACACACGCCCAGACGCCCGAAGGACTCTGTTGCGCTACCCGGTGAAGCCCGATAAGTCAACGTCACCGCATCGGGCATTAGAAAGGCGAGCCATGTGCACAGCACCCAGCGAGCTCCGAGCCGAACGCTTACCGATGTCTAGAACTTTGAAAAACGACTGCATCATTGTCATTTCACACTTGTGATTTCTCCTGCAATAACCATAAACTACGAACCTATGTACAAACTAGAATCATTGCTTTTTTGCCCCTTTCTTTACCCTTCGGTCATGCCTACCCACCACACAAACCTAGATTCAAAAGCCTTCATATATATTGAAAAACCCCTATTGACTTGTATACTGAATTTAATACGCCATATATCTATATGCGATTTAAAATACAACAACCTAGTACCTACTGAGATATTAGCACTGAGAAGACCAAATCAAAAACACACATCTTGTGTTGGTTATGTATATACTTTATTCACTGTACAAGTTTAACGTTATACCTTCCTGACTTGGACTTGCTAGCATCAACATTCATGTCTATTTTCATGCTAAAATGTCCCATTTTGTCTTTCCAACAAACGGAAAATATTTCATAAACTCCTTAGACATGTGGTTCATATATTTTTTGTAAGAAGTAGTCATATGTATGTGATTTAATGTTGTTTTGCATTCACGTAACGCAATATAGTGTATATATACTATATACATGTTTAATAGACGTCCAGCCTATGCACATACACTATACCGCCATATTTTTGACGACTTCAACGTGTGGTTAGCACAAGCCTGTGTCATATTTCTATTCTGTTGAGATGGTCGTGTGTATTCTGTGTTTGGCACGAAAAGAATGGTGCCGCTTTTTGTATCATAAACTAAAGTCTCATTCTGCAGCAAATTTCATCTGCACAATGATGTCCTTTGGTTAGATTTTCCATGTGTCACTAGTCCCATAACACGTTTGTTAAGGAGAAAGCCTCCATTGCCGTGCACGACTGTGTTGGCCATTTTAGATTTTAATCGAGCTTCTTTTTCAGGGGCATTATGTGTAGTAAATGCGTCTTCAACCACCCCCGCCAACGTTTGCTGCCTGCGCGGCGGACCAGGCTGTAGCTCCCGCCGAAGTACAGCGCGTATCCCGGTCCCACGTCTACGGGCTACGCCGCACGGCACTGTATGTCCCCCGCACCGCGTTCTAGCAATGCGCCGCGCGCCCGCTCACATCACGGAGACCGGGTCACGGAGAGGTAAAATCATTTCATCTTCTTGACGTGTAGTGCTGTCGACTTGTGTTTACAATGTATGGATGTTTTGGGCTCGGTACAACACGAACTAGGCGGGTGTTGATTTAGTTTTGTCAGGCGGTCGCTGAAGCCCCTCTTCCCCGCGCCCGGCTCCGGTGATGCGTCCGAGAGCGCGGGTAGCGGGTTCGTCACGCTCGCGCTGCCGCGCCGAGGCTGACTCGTCGGCCGGCGAGAGCACCGCAACTCGCTGCCGCAACAAAAGCCCGGCTTACCGCCCGGACGTGGGCTTAGCGCCGCGGCAGCGCCAGCCCGGTATGAGGCCCCATCGCTCTGGTAACCAAATCGATTTCTTTCCCGCAAATATCCATTGTACATGTGAAGCATTTAGGGAACAATCTCGACAAACAAGTGCTCCGCATTCAGTGTACGTGGATACTCACTAGAGCCAACCAGAGCCGCCCTGCCGGTGGCACCGATGAGGGCTCGATACGCTTACGGAGCAGGTTGGCGGTGTTCGCCGATAACGCAGGTGGATTTCTGCGGTAGCAACCGCAACGGTTCTGAGCCTCCCTTGGGTCGCCCCACGGCAATAGTCGGGCGCAGCGCGGTGTTGGTTGCAGCGTGCAGGACCAATCACAGACCAGGCATTCCCTCCCCCCTCCTCCCCCCAAGATTGGCATGATGTATGTCAAAGATAGCTGAAATGAATAGGTTCATTTGAACGGAAAAGAATAAATTACGGTCAAGACATAGTGGAGGGGGGAAGCGGTCACATTCCCTCCAGTCTCTCTGGGCATTTCCCTCTTTGGGATACGCCTTCTTCTTTGATTGGTTTCTCACATGACCGTGAGGGGATTTTGTACCCTCAGCAGGCAGAGCGATTGCCATTGAAATGCAAGAGGAGTTGTGTGCGGGTCGAGGCTCCCTTTCAGACCAGCGCGCTGCCGCAGTGCCCCGCGCGCGCCACGTGTTGATCTGGTCCCCGCCGAGAGCACACAAAACAGCCCGCTAGCTCTGCTGCCTTCGGGGAGGGCTGCCGACCGCGCGCGGTCCGCTGTGTAGGCACAGGGGCCCTCTCCTCCGCGAGCAACTGAGTAGTGTGCGGATGCGGACCCTCATCACGCAATCATAGCAAACCCTGCTGATTCAGCCTACACATTATTATTACACAGGCCCTGCCACACTATCACTCAATACCATCCAGTTTGAGGGTTCCCTACTTGACTAACCGAGCGAGAAGTTTATAAATGAAGCTGCACATGCCGCCGTGTTTGTATTCCGGCCCGGCCGGGTCGGATGACCTGGGGGTGCTCCGGGCGAGCGTCGCGACCGCTGATTGGGCGAGAGATTGTTGAACTATCATCAGAGGGCGGGGACCTCCATTGTTTATCTGCCGTCTTATCGACTCGTGACGTCACGCTGTCATTTTGGATTTAATCGTCGCGCTGTTCCGCCTAGCGGACGGCACTCCCTCTGGAAACTAGCGAGGGGGATTTTTTAGAAAGCAGGTCACGTCCCCATGTCTGGGTGACCGCCCCGCCATCCCTCATCGTGCGGACACGCCATTACCGATATACCGGGGATGAATTTACAGGCCCCGCCATGATGGATTCGTCTGATGGCTATCGGCTTCAGGTGGAGAGACGCCATTACCGCGGGAAATGTTTATGCCGGCGTGTGTAGGTACCTCAGACGCCGAGGTGGGCCAAGAGGGCGAGCGGCTCCAAACGGGCGCTTGTTTTGCATTCTTCACAAAAGAGGAGTAGGCTCAGAAGCGGGTCGAAGTGGGCTCTTCGGCCGTCGGAACCGCCTTCAATAACACGCAGCTTGCGATTTAATCAGGATCGAGCACCGACCGTAAGTGTTCCGCTAACATATCACCTTTTCGATCCGCCCAGCCTTCAGCCGCACTGGAAAATCATAATCACGGAGGACAGACACCTGCCGGGCTAATTCGTGCAAATAAATATGGTGTTTTGCACCCAATATCTGACTGCGGCATCAGTTCGTCTCCATCAGTGTATTTATACATTCCCGTAGCCTGCTGCAGACGTTACCTTACCGTAATAAGCAAACGTCACTTACTGCGGTAATAACTAGATCTGCTCGGCCGCCCCGATATAATACAACGCCTCCATTATTCAGTTGCTTGGAGGGTTGCATACCAATACTCGCAAGAAGACATTCTATAAATTGGGGAAAGCAAATCCCACGTAACGGGAGGCATATAATGGTGGGGGTCATAGAATTGCAAAAGGGTACTTTAGAGAGTGCCGTGCTGCAACATGCATTTTGCAGAGCTTGTCTGGCAGACCCTAGGTGTCGTGCATGGAGGGGGGGATTCGCCATAGGCGTCGGCTCGCACATGATAAGGAAAATTAGTTTCCTCGGTAATAACAGAATTGCGGTGCCTTGGTGCTTCATCTTCTCCGTATCAGCAGGACTGTGCATTGGGAGGTAGAAATTGGTCGGACGTGATCTAGGTGGGCGATCGACCTTTTTGGCGTGCGCCTATAAAAGAATAATTCAGGGAAGCAATCTATGTCGAGAAGACCGAGCACAAACATGGCGGCCGCTCGGGCCCGCGCACGGATGTTTTCGGTCGATGGTGGGCAGCACAACTGCACGGGCTGCCAGAAGCGAGGCGGACGGCAAATCAACTCATTCGTATACAATTTTCTTCACGTGAAACGCAGTCGTTCTCAATATTCGATTGTTAGTATTACACCAGAGATAATCGGCATTTCGTATCGGAAAGAGATTTTCGGGACGAGATGCCAGTGAATTCGAAGCACGTCCGCATCATTTTGGCTAAGAAGACATTATTGTCAAGAGAACCCGGAATGGTTGTAAACAAATGGTCATCGTCTCGTTCTACACGATGAAAGGCCCCTTTGGCCAAAAGTCTGTCCTCTTTACCACCTGACATATAACATTCACCAGCCAGGCTATGACGAATGCCAGCTAGTACTGTAGACTATCCGCTGTAGTAGTAGTATCGTGGTAGAGAAGGTATTGAACAGACACATTGTCGGGATTCTTTCAGTACTGCGCTTTGCCGCAACTCATTCTACCCTATTATTGACCAGCACATAGACAAAACGTGTGTCATAGATGTCGATGGGGTGGACAATGCCAATGCAAAATCGCTTAATAAAAAGGAGGTACACTAGGTGTGCGTATTCTTACTCTGTAGACATTTGGTACACTGGGTTTGCAGCGGTGACCGAGTCCACAAATCTATACGTAAACATCATATGCTGTCATGTTGCTTCTGCTCTGTGTTCTTTTCTGAGTTCAAGTATAAAACAACTGATGCAATGGGCTTGGCAATACGCTGTCAAAGATGATATATATGTTTAGGAGTAGTATGATTTTAGTGCTGATATGTAACATTGCCTCAGTCAAAGGAGACGACACTCGTCCTTTTTATCATAATACCAAAGTAAAACGATTATCATCAAATTCACGAGGGTATAAACACCCGACTGGCATTTGTTGGATATCAGTAAATCGGCATATTTTGTGTTGTTTGTTTCAGTGTAAAGCTGATGGTCTCAGAGCGTTTTTTTTATTCTCCTTGGATTTGTAACTTTGTATCCGAGGCAAAAGCCTGCATGCCAAAAACTGCGGGTTTGGGCGGTCTTCAGGGTCTTTGGGAGCTTCTATGTGCTATTTTCTGATTGCATATAGACAACATAGCCGGTCTGGTTGAATTACCCCCGTCATCAGAAAACAGCCGAAGACCACCAAACCCCCAGTTCTACAAGCCTGCTACGGAGGCTACCGAGGCAAGACCTAGCCGCCATAGAGGTCGTTCAATGTGCCAATGTGTTAACAAATGGTGCCATTGCGCCGGGTGACATACAGTTAAGTATCCAGATCCAGCACTCTCCTGTTCCCGTGGACATTACTCAGGGAACGGAACGTGACACACATTCTGTATGGTGTGTGACTCCTGCCCTTTATATTGCCATTATATTGCCTTTTCTGTGTGTCCTGGGCAATGGGAAACGAACCCCAGTACAGCCATAGCCGGCATTACCCCACGACATAATGCCGATCCTTGTCTTCCGATCGCCGGCGAGAGTATGCATCTCGTTTGTTCCCGGCGCTGCTAGTACTTTTTCTGCACGGCTGAACTTGACTTCCCGTCTTTTCCACGTTTAATGTTTTCCTGAATATGGCTCGCACAAGAAAAACTGCTTCTATCTAATGGTCATTTCATCCTGACATATCTACACACTGGCACACTAGCTAGCTTCTGAAAGGAGACCAAATATTGGATAGCCTGGATAACTTTGTAGCCAAACAAAAGAGAGTTGAATATGCGCCTGGTGAGATCTCAGCCCATCTTCAATCTTCAAGAGCACTGAGTTCTGAGTTAAGGCCTTACAGTTTGATTAAGATTAAAATGTCAAAGAGAACTTCATAATATAACTTCTTAAGTCCATATAATGATGGAGAGGATATTACATTGTATAACAAAGCTGCAGCCGAGAATTGTGATGATGGTTAAAATAAGGTATAACTCATGCATAGAATTATTCATTGTTATGCGTTACTGATCGTGCTTGTTTGCAGAATGCAAACACATTCTAAATGCATAAACTGAATGCATATTGCTTTTGCTAGCTATATACTAGTAGTAGTGACGATGTGACGAAGCAAGGTAATCTAAAGCAAAAACCAAACCAGTAGCAATGTCCATGTAAAAAAACAATGGGTATGATTTTCTTATCATCTGCATGAAGACTAAGATATAACTGCTTAAAAAACAATATCCTCTCTTGTTGCGAAGACACCAGACAAAGATGCATGTGCTAGGCAATGTTATGGAGCTATCACAAAGGTGTGATCATACTGTAGTGCTTTACCGTAATGATTGTACTCGAAGACAAGTGGATAGCTGTTAATCTATTCAAACAAATACTTTGCATTTAAGAATGAATGTGTTAAGCGTTGTACTTGAACACAGTGAAAAAAATAGAGGACCAAATTCACTACATACCACTCCATCTATCCATGTGATGCTATCTTCCCCATACAAACCATTTCGACACTGAGCGAAATATCATGATAACAATACCATGTTTCCCTCAAACAATAGATATCCATCTTCTCGTGCTAGACCATTTCTAAACCACCAGGCTGTTTTTTCAAGTTACAAAAAGTGATAACATATATATTTCATTTGCCGTTTTGTTATAAAGAATACGAAGCATCCAAATGGTATTCCTGCAATTTCTTTATCAGATACTGTACTGGAAGGTATATTGTAGGCTAACGTACTACTACTACTACTCCAGACATCGGTATGTACCCTTGCATCAATCATAGAAGGAAGGCTCACCGGTATCATCAACAATGTTGGCCAGACATACGCAACTTTTCTCATGTCAAGTACACCCAAGACAATTGGCTGTCATGACACCATGACCTCCTTTTCATACTGGCATATTTTGTTTTATCTTGTTCATCTATAGCTAGCTAGATTGATTCAGCAAAGCAAAGCCAAGAGAAGGTTTCATTCCATTCTATTGTATTGCATTGCGATGTTATGTCCCTTTTTTGTTGTTTTCATTTTAGATCACAATCTGTAACAATCAAAGCTAATATTACGTTCCACACCTCCAGTCACTAGGTACGTACGCAGGAAGACACGCAGTGTCACTATTACTCTCCACGTAGAAGTTTTTTTTGTTGTTGCTTATTTTTGGCGGGGTTTTAATAGATTTGTTGCTTATTTTTGGCGGGTTTTTAATAGATTTTAACGGATAAAAATTTTCTCCTTTTTTACCAGGGTTTTTTACGCCAGCACCAAAACCCAAACCTCTGTGTTGAGAGTAACGATACTATCACCTGAAGCACCGATGCAAGAAGAACGGAATCTATTGGTCACGTCTATGACTGGGACGCGCTCCAATTGCCACAGCAATTAGATTGTTTGGAAGTCCCGCCCTGTTCCATCCTATACCATCATTATCTGCTGCGTCGGGAGGGTCGTTTAAAAAAAACCTGCTAAGCTGACACAAGAGCCAAACCTTTGTCGGACCACCAGCTCTGAAAGCTCTACCTGTACAACAGAACAGGGGTAGGAATTCTAGAAACAAAACAGCATGTTATCTCCATCCTTCAATTTGCAGGATCATCAAGGTTAACACGCGTTCATATTTCGCCTAGTATTTCGCATATTTGCAATCCATGCGGGGTCTCCCCTCCCCATAAATTCTTAGGGGAGATATGCTGCCTAATCAGTTGATTCGGATGAAAAATCAGCCGAATTTTCATGAAAATACTAAGAGAAAACCCTAAATTCGAACATTTGGGGAGTGAGGTGCTATGATTTTGGGGAGAGGGGGAGCACCCTTGCTTCATTGCTTAGGGAGAACCCTGATTGCATGTCTAGCATGCCACGTCTCTTTTCCATATGGCTGACAGTCTTCTTGTTTTCATCAGAGGCAAACCTGTTCTTCTCTGGAGGCGTGCGCTGTTCCATGAACGCGTGAAGCAGGTAGATCTCTTGGAAAGGAAGTATTGTAGTAGCGCCTCCACCAGGCTTTTCTACGGGAATACCGCGGGATCGTAGAATTCGGCAAAAAAGACAGTAAAATTGGCCAACGGAGTCCGGCCGCGGGGAGGTAGTTTTTTCCCTCCTCCCTGCGCGGCCAGTCAAACCTACAAGGTGGCCAAACTCCCCTGGCAATTATTCTCCTATAACGTTATATAGCCAGCGTAGTTGGTCTGGTAGAGTATTGTAGTACGGCGTCTCGGTTGATGATGAATTCTGGGGCACCAGGGCTACTAATCCGCTTCTTATAACCCCCAGGCCGCCTGTCATAAACGGGGCATTTTTCTCCCAAACATACACAATACCGGAGAGCGCATAAAAACGTCCCGCGGCAAAAATAAATTGCGTCGGCGGAGGTAACTAGAGGTTGTCCCGCTGGCTTATGCAAGCGCTTCCCGACGTCACATTACGGTAAATGTGACATCGTTTTTTTCTGACGACGGTGTTTAATAAACGCGTGTGGCGAGATGTAAAAGTTATTATTGCAATGAGCCGAGCACACTAACGGCGGTTAGCCTGGGTGCCAGACTGATGCCAGGGGCAGTATACAGGCTAGCTTCTCTGCTCCGAAAATTTTTCCATAGAACACCCCCGCAGACTTAGCCTGGGTGCCAGACCCACAGCACACTAGGCTTGTGCATGACATTCTCATCTGAGCCTAGTGTGCTGTGGGTCTGGCACACAGGCTACCACAGAGCCTGAACCGGCTCGAGAGGTAAATTAGAACCCCAGGTGCTATATAACTCTGGGATCGGGGCTTGTGGCTTCCCCCAGCCGAAGGGAGTATTGCGTCGAGCCGGTGTCTGGCATCCAGGCTACGCACACGTACGTACGTCCTTGTCTATTCGTGTGACAACACAGCCAGCAGTAAACATCACACACACACACACGTATGTATGTATGTATAACCACAGGAAATTTCACTCTTAATATCTAGTAACAAGTAGTAATTTTACCTAAAGATACAATCTGGCCCGACTGCTAAAGTCTCAAGCACCTTTTGGAAACAACATGGGCATGATCTCTGTTATAGAATTTTCTGCAAAAGTGATGTATATACCGTACGTGAAGCTGCAGAGCTAGGCCGCTCATCTATTGCGATCTCATTATGAATAGATGGATGAATATAGGAACGTAGAACGCCGCATCTTGACCAATCGTACCTGTATTTCTCATCTGTTTTATAATCATTGTTTCCTACTTTTCTTGCATAACGTATGAATAAACACAGAAGAACTAGGAATATTCACTAGCATGAATGTGGTCTTTTAAAGCAAGAAGAAGAAGAACTTGTGACACATTTTCTATAGGCATATATTAAATCAATCAATCAATCAATCAATCAACTTAATTGCTCAACAACTGTAACTGGTACAATGTACGGCAAAAAGGGAACAACAGGGATAGATACGTGAACTATACTAAAATAGGATTCTATCATAGCTAGAATATAGTGAGACTAAAGCTAATCTATTGTGTTTTCTAAGGACAGTAATATTACATTCTGTACGTAATACAGGAGATGGTGTCGCTTTTGGAGTGATTAAGATATGAATTTTCCAACATACACTGATATCTGAGTAGGGCATGAAAGGAGCATATTGAAGATATCTAGTTACCTTCGCCAAGAAGGTTATGTTTTCAGTAGCGTTTGTCTGTGTGTGTGTGTGTGGGTGTGTTTGTGTGTGTGTGGTTTAGCAAGATAACTCGAGAAGCAGTGGATGGATTGGAATGAAACTTGGTAGGTGGGTATGACTTCATGAGACCTAGAAATGATTAGATTTTGGGCCCCCTGGCGGCTTTCCTAGGTACTGCAGCTGAACTTCCGGTTTTGATATCTCATGTTCTGTACATGCTAGGGTCACGAATTTTGGTTGGTAGATAGCTCTTGGGGTAGGGAAGAAGTGACATGAGTTTGGGTCCCCTAGCGCCTTGTTCTAGAACTGCAGGAGCATTTGTTGAAAAAAAATTGAAGGACGATAACTCAAGAACCGGTTGACGTATTGTCGTGATTTTTGGTATGTAGGTAGTTGAAGTAATGCTTGACATAATCAGATGGCAATTATGCAAATCAAGAGCTAATTTGCATAATTAATGAGGAAATTCTATAAATCTGATTTGTTCAATAATAGAACTATGAAACAGTTGTGACATCTACTTGAGAACGAGAAAAAACATCTGAGGATATAGATTATGTAAATGAGGACCTAATTTGAATAATTAATGGCAAATTCTTATAATTCCATAGTTGTAACTGCTGCACCCCGAATTTCATACTTGCCACATTTGGAAGTTAAGTGAAGGTGAACATCAATAAACATAATTTATTCAAATCATGACCTCATTTGCATAATTTATGAGGAAGTGCTATAATAGCCTTTTTGTTATGATAAGGCTGTCATTGGATGGAGAATATGATCAACTGATATAATCCATGCAAATGAGGCTCTTATTTACAAAATCAATGATTAAAATTGTAGACTTCGTCACCCGCAAGGGTTAACATTTTTTGGCGAAGGTATGAGATCGTGGAACTCTTGTTTTGAATGGGGTAATGTAATAGTTTTGGAAGCTATGGATTGCATTGTTAAAAGAACTAGCACTGCAGTATTTCCCCTGCAGATTTGGAGGCATACACACTGAGGTGCCTTTAGTTGTTCACACAATGAGGAATGTGCCTTGTAATGCCACGAAGACCCTAGGCTTTGGGTTGCAGCTGACATGGCAGCGTGACATTTCACATCGCTGAAGCCTAGTGCATCATGCAGGAACAACAAATCACTATCAACTCTGTACGCAGTAGTGTAACGTATTGAGGCGATGGCATTGGACCTACTGTGCATAGCATCAATACAGTTTCGCTCGCCATGTTACAATACTGTAACCCGTTTGAAATGGTGGATGTCCCAACTGCTAAGTACCTAATACCAGCCCAGAAGAGAACAAGAAATAGCCATGCATTCAAGTACCAGAGTTATCAACCAAGGATTGAGGTGTTCAAGAATTCATTCTTTCCTAGAACTATCGCAGAGTGGAACTCACTGTCACCAAGTACAGTAAGGGCATTGTCAATAGATAGCTTTAAACAATGTCTAGAGCTAGAAGTTCAAGGGTTAGGTGTAACAAGTCGATCGGTGTAATATAGCCAGCTGCCGCCGCGCCGCGTGCCTGCGAAGCTGGTGTGTTACGCCGAAAGGCGGTTATACCGGCTATACAGATACAGATACAGATACTCGAGATCAAATACTCACTATTACACAGCAATATCTCTCGGAAACTAAGCGATTTAACAACTGATTTATACTTCTGTATTTATTTATAATATCTTAATATCCAAACTCTGTTCTCTTGTTACCTGGACGATACCCATGTTTTTTTATGTAACTTTTATTTTATGTCTAGTGATGATGTGAATATAAGCATTTTGCTTGAGTGCGTCACCACTATTTTTGCATGTTGAAATTAAAAAAATATACTGTCATTGCTATCCAAATGCATACACTAATACTACGGTAGCATCCAGTAATTTGTGCCTACAGGATGAAACTGTTAGCGAATGAATGAATCTTTATTGCATATTCCTTTCCAGGTGGTCTAAATGCAATGGGGCAAAAAGAGGTCTACACAATATAAAACATAGAGTATTGAATACTGAACCTCTACATTCTAATGTTAAGCGCTAAAAGTCTATATATTACAACAATACAATCTACTACGCCAAACAGCAGTTACTAGTACTACTCAAGCAACTGGATATGATTTTGGAAACGGTCAGACGTTTCATGTAGCATCCACTACCTTTCGTCAGTGACTGAGAGACCAGAGGAGAAATGCAGGTTTATAAGCAGAAACTATTGATTGATATGCAAAGAAAGTGAAGACAAAATACAATATACTAATCATCTACTGATAATTTGGAGACATAAGTTCATGATTTGTCAATACTATATTAGCAAGAAACTTGGTTTATGAGTGTCGGTGTTATCACGGTGGAAGTGACAGCGGGAGTTGTCTGGAGTCAGCGGCGGCGGGAGTTGGTTCGACCCGCCGGCGGGCTTGTCGAGCCGCCCCGGCCGCTAGCTGTCATGTCCACCTGGCTCCCGTCGTAAACACGCAACGTGAAAACGACAAGTCTAATTATCACCATGTCTCCGTTATTGATTGTTATATCGGGGTCAAAACATTTACAAAGACCGGATCGAAAATTTCCTATACAATTTCGAGCAGAAAATCGAAGCTACCTAACTAACACGTGCCACAAGAACTTAAATGAAAATTTAGGCAGATGATGAAATAAGTTCAAGTCAGCTGCAATGCAAATAGCACAATTTATGTACAACGGCATAGACACAGCATACGATACCAGACTCCAAGAGTACATCACAACACAAGAAGGGTCACTCAAACACAACCAAGTGTAGCTGGTACCTAAATATCGCAGCGAAAAGGGAGACGACAGTCTGTGTTTGTATTCCTGTCCCACACATACAGTCTCGATGCGACCCCCGCACGCAAGCAGGCCCGAGGTTAGCCCTAGGCGGGTGTGAAACGCACGACCTCCGCTTCGCAGAACCCTAGGTCACCGGGGGCGCGTCGTAGGGAAGAAAAAAAACAACAACCACCACAAATTTATCCACGTTACAAGAATACAGGACACAATATACGCTGAGTGGGATAAATCTTGTTGGACTTGGTGGAACTAGGCCGAACATATACATCTTGTCGTATTCCCTGACCCGATCTAACGCAGTATAAATCACTGGCACTGAGACTTGAAGTTCGAGTCATGCTGAGCGTAAAGAACTCCACATGACCGACACACATGTCGAGTAGCACAAGTTTTTTAAATTTCTTAAAGCACATAAAAGATAATAAAAGAAGACTGCGATGACGACGTACTCAAGTTAATTACACTTATATAAGCACCGCCATCAAACATAAAGTAATTAACAAAGATATAATACTACCGTAGAAATAACACAAGAAATGTACACAGACAAACAATACAAAGCAGGAATATTTGGGGTCAAATTAGATATAACTAATGCGCTGCCCCCCTCCGTTCCCGTGACATTTCAAGGACTCGAGTGCAATATGCTGACTGTTGTAAAATCAGGAGGGTACAAAACTACTTTTAGTAATGAAATCTTGGTAAGACACATAATTTCACAATTAATTATGTATTCCTCAGACTTCATTACAGTTCCTTTTAGAATTAGACATTTCTATCGCACATACGGCAAGATATCTTTCCACATGAACTAGCGAAGTACTCAGTGGTCACTGCATACATGTACATAGTGCGGCATGGGGAGAAGAGCAGTGGCCACACACAACAGTTGAAATCTTCCTGAACGTAAAAGGTCAATCTTCGATCGACTCATGTTCTATCCTAGCCTGGGTTCCAGACCCATAGCAAACTGGACACAGCTATGTTGTTCCGATTTTCATATCCCCCTAGTAAAAACTTCTCTTGCCCAAATGTCGGTTAGATACAAAGGTGTCACCTTATGGAATGAACTAACTCCAGCCCTAAAGAATCCTACCTTGTCTCTTCTCTCACTCAAACAAGCTTTGAAAAACCATCTGATTAACGAACCTAGCCCCCTGTAGTAGTTTTATTTAGTGTTTTCTCCTATTACAACTCATACCAATTATCATCATTACCTTATTTTCATTGTCATTAACTTATACCATACATTATTTCATTATCCTTATTGTATTATTTCCATTTTCTATTGTATTATTTCCATTTATTAATTATATTTAATTTTGTATAGTTTAGAGGAGGAGGGCCTAGTATAAGCACGCCATGCTTCTCCCCTCCTCCTGCACCTGTTTTATCATTGTTTTTATATTATTATTGTCCGTCTTGTTAACGTGCAAACAATAAAATCAAATCAACCCAGGCTAGTTCTATCCCAACCATTCGGGTCTTTTCAAAGGAATAAGAACAAGTTTGCAATTCCCCGCATCTTGTGCCATTGGGAAAGACACTTTACACGACTTTCCTCACCTTAGCTCAGGTGTAAATGAGTATTGTCATGTATTTGTCCCCTGTGTTGGTGGCGGCATTAATATAAGTTGAAAAAACTTGAGTGTGTCGTCACCACGTCTGGTGATTACATGTTGGAATAAAAAAAATTATTTTGGACTACAGGCAATTAAAAGAAGCTCGATGAAGAAGCTTGACTATCGAGTAAGCAAAATGATGATGCACAATTACAAGTTATCCATTGCCCGCATAAATTTCATTTTGACCTACAGGCACAATGCAAGAAGCTTGATGAAGAGGCTTGACTATCGAGTAAACAAATTGATGATGAACAATTACAAGTTATCCATTGCCCGAATAAATTTCATTTTGACCTACAGGCACAATAAAAACAGGCACAATAAAAGAAGCTTGATGAAGAGGCTTGACTATCGAGTAAACAAAATGATGATGCACAATTACAAGTTATCCATTGCCCGCATAAATTTCATTTTGACCTACAGGCACAATAAAAGAAGCTTGATGAAGAGGCTTGACTATCGAGTAAACAAATGATGATGAACAAGTTTACCATTGCCCGCATCGATTATACCTTTTCGCCTACAGGCATAATAAAGAAGCTTGACTACAGAGTAAACAAATGATGATGCGAATATCTCAGCAGTTAGATAGCTATAACCGTATGCCCGTAGCATCCGCTTTTATCTAAAGGTCCCTGAAAACTGCTTACTTTGTCATTCAATAAAAGTCAAATTTTTGCCCCTTTGAAATCCTCTGAAAAACGTAGGGAATGCCATTTCAGAAGGTTCAGTTGTCAAAATTTTCCGGGGGAGCATGCCTCCGGACTGCCCCTAGGAACCTAACGCCTACAGCGCTAGCTTGTCCATCAGTGGGAAGACCCCCCCCCCCCCGACCACTCCATTTAGAATCCTAGCTACGGGCATGAACCGTGGTGTGTCCGCCGACTATCCCGCAAGCACATCTCTATGATCTCTGTAAGCAAATCCTGCTAGTTCCGCTAAAAGCGCCTCCTGATGCATCGGGAGGAGTGAGGGAACGTCCCCGCCAGATTGCCGCGAGTGCACCGTCCGGGAACTGGTCTGCTTACGGAAAGCGCCTTGAACCAGGCCATACACGTGGATATCATCTAAACAAAGTGACAGCTAGCTTCAAACTGGAGGCAGAGTGTTACCAGATCTGGCTGTGCTTCGTGAAAAAAACGCCAGTTCTTGTACATTACTTTGCCACCACCATGACTCATACACATCTAGATGTTTGTACAGTATGTATGCTTTATAGCAGGGACAGAATATGTTTTACGGAGATTGCATCAAGAGAGCGAAGCAAATTTCAATTCATTGGACGGAATGATGTTGATGATTCCAACGTATGGTGTCAAGTTAATAAAGAATAGATTCAATCAGACCTGACGGTGTGAGTTCTATATCTGACCACCTCTTTACGCAGTCTGCAATCATTCTTCTCCCCAAGGTAGGAACGTCATGTTACTCTGATGTTTCTCGTGTTTCTGCATCAAGAGTAGGCTCTTCATTCACTGTAACACGGCCTCGAGAAGATACCGAGTCCGGTTACACACAAAGTAAAAAGAAATAGCTGACATAGAGTACCAAAAGAAGAGTCTATCAACAGTGGAACTCATCCTACTAAGCAGGTTCGAGTTTTGCCTAATGTCAAACCTAAAAAGATCTAGGTAAAGGTGCAGGCAGATTCGAGCTAAACAGGTTCGAGTTTTGCCCAATAATGCCAAACCTAAAATCTAGGTAAAGATGCATGCAGATTCGAGCTAAAGTTTAAGTTTTGGCCAATGCCAAACCTAAAATCTTGGTAAAGGTGCAGGCAGATTCGAGCTAAACAGGTTCGAGTTTTGCCCAATAATGCCAAACCTAAAATCTAGGTAAAGATGCAGGCAGATTCGAGCTAAACAGGTTCGAGTTTTGCTCAATGTCAAACCTAAAATCTAGGTAAAGGTGCAGGCAGATTCGAGCTAAGTAGGTTCGAGTTTTGCCCAATGCCAAACCTAAAATCTAGGTAAAGATGCATGCAGATTCGACTACAAGTAAGGAATATAAATTTTAGCTACGTTTTCCGTACACATGTCATGAATTCAGGTAGGTGTGAACAACACACCGCAAATAATTCTTGAAAAGACAAATTTCAATGTATATATCTATTTTTATCGCTTGTGACTGGCAGTATCATTGTTTGCGCCTCTGCACCGAACCCACCTCCCGCTGTTCTGTATCATCCCAACAAATGTTATGAGTAGAAAGAATGATGATAAACAACAACCGTTGATTTACGAAAGGTCTGATCCAGTGTGAGCTCAGCCTTCCAGATTCCTCACAATCACGGGATTATCCGGTAATCACTGTTAACTAATCTAATCAGGTAGAGGCTTAGTCAGAGGACGGGGTAGCGTAGATGTTGGACCGCATAGATGTATTCCATGTTTCGCAATTTTATCAGTGTCAATTCGGATCACTGTGTAGGATAATAAAGGGTTAATGCCTCGCCCCGAGGTGTATATGGTGAGGTAATCCCTGGTCAGGTGCGATAACCACCGAATAAACCACAGAGTGAGCGTAGCGAACGCGGTGGTTTATTATGTGGTTTATATTCTGATAACCGACCACTTTTGAGGTTACAGCCTGATAACAAATGGGAAATGGAGCCTTCTGATTGGCCGACGTCTTCTGGCTGTATGATAAAACCATTATTTTCTGTTTTTTTTTGTGTTGCCAAAATGAGATGCATTTATCCGTCGCAACAAAACGATGAAATACAATTTTGCACTTATATATTTCCCGGTTGCATGGATATCTTATCATCTTTGATAAGTTGAATTCCCTTTCAAACATTCCTCTGCAATAATGAGAAGGCATATAGATAGCATAAATCTTTGAGGCTTGAAATCCATTATATTCCCATCCTTTATCACGATAAAGTATTTCAATATATAAGGATTAACACGCCAATCACCGGCCTAGGACAACTTTCTCTCATGAAAAATTTATTGCTCATTACTTCGAAATCAATAACAACCTTATTGTAGCTGGTAAGGCCATGTTGATTTGAATATAGGGATGACATCCACGCGCATGAACTTTCGTCCGTTTCCAAAAAAAAGTTTTCAACCATACTGTAAATCGACCAAAACATGTAACGTTACAGTTGCAAAATGAGCAAATATATACCGTTAGTTGAAAAAAAAATCATTGGAAAATGATACCAATGTCGTAAAATGCTAAAATCAAACAACAAAGACGAAAATGTAAAGAAATGAATTTGAAGAGTAAATTATTCACCATACCATGTGTCCTTTGTTCAACCTTCATGACCACGTAGACTTCATGATGAAAGCGACTTTTTTTTGCAAAACCTTTTTTTTTATTCGCACGCGCGCATCAGTTTTGGGGTTCCCAGAGGATGTCATCCATGTAATCAAATCAACATGGCCTAAGAGACTTTCCCGCCAATGACAGGAGATTGGATACGGCTGACATTAGGATTGGGAGACTCTAACTAATAACGTCTAGCTAAACCCTACAATATGCCGGGATGACAAGCTTTCTGCCGATACCAGAACACGTTGGGGATTTGGTGAGAACATGACTGTCACATGAATACAGAAAGGAACTGACAGGACTAGATACCATAAAATCTACGCATCTGATTATTATATTCATATTCATATCCGCCACGAGTTATTCATATTCATAACACAAGAGTTAAAGGCATCCAGTGTGGTTTTTAGGCCTTGGAGACCAGAATTTTCAGTCAATATTCTAGTCACTTAGGCCATGTTGATTTGATTATATGGATGACATCCTCTCGGAACCCCAAAACTGATGCGCGCGTGCGAATAAAAAAAAGTTTTGCAAAAAAAAAAGGTTGCTTTCACTATGAAATCTACGTGTTCATGGAGGTTGAACAAATGGCACAGAATATTTTATGGCGAATAATCTACTCTTCGAATTAATTTCTTTACATTTTTGTCTTTTTTCCTTTGATTCTGGCATTCTACGACATTGGTATCGTTTCTAAATGTTTTCCTTGCAACTTATGGTATATTTTTGCTCATTTAGCAACTGTTTTGCACGATTTACAGTATGGTTGAAAACTTTTTTTTTTTGGAAACGGCCGAAAAATTCATGCGCGCGCGGATGTCATCCATATAATCAAATCAACATGGCCTTATCTACATACAACACTGTCCAAATGCCTATTCACATTCATGGAGCAAATCTGCCTAAAATTCTGACGAAAAACAGTTACTGGAAGGACCTGGATCGATTTTTCGGGTACCACCCAGAAAATAAAGGACGAAACTCCGGGCTTGTTTCTGCAATTTTAAATGCCTTGATCAAGTATGAAATACTAATGTTATGTTGGGGGATTTGAACGATCGGTGCCCAGTCCTGTCCAATCTCATTATTCTCTTGGGAAAGTATTTTATATTTAAAAATCGACCTTGGTCACTTAACATAGAATCATTTATTTCTTATGTAACATATTACTTTAAGTTAGAAACTATTATTTCCAATCGGGTGGGCAAGACAAAAAAACACAGGGGAAAATGGGGAAAGCTAATAGGTCTACTTTCATCTCCTTGAAGAAATTATAAATAAATTGTAATTGGGGTTGACTTTTCTTTTATACTTTGTAACACTCTGTTATATCATCTATATTGTTTACTGGTTTTTAATTAGTTTTGTAGTTATGCATGTGGTTTCATTTTGTTTCATTGTGCCATGCTTTCTTTTGTGTGAATTTTGGAAACAATAAAAAGAATGATTTATAAAAAAGAAAAGTATGAAATACTGATTCAGTAGTGTATTCTTAGCCTGTACCATCCTGTTTAGTTTACCGAGTTTGTCAAGTTGACGTAAACTAACCAGGATGGTACTCAGGCTAACGTATTCTATGCTTTAAGATATTTTTAGATAAATGTGACAAACTTTGGTATAAACGATGGCCATCACAATCAACCTGGTTATAATCATACACACACACCACATACATTTGCCAAGACAACTAAACCCAGTCTGAGTTGTGTATATGTACTGTGTGGTCCTGGTTAATGTCTTCTACCAGTTGACGTTGCCATAATAAAGTTGTGTAGACAGTGTTTCCCTGGGAGCACCACATGGAGAAACTCAGTCTGCACCGGTGTTGAGCCAAATCCTTGAGCTGCCACATACGTGAGAGGTCTGGTATTATTACCTTTACCAAGAAGGTTATGTTTTCAGAGGCGTTCGTGTGTGTGTGTGTGTGTGTGTGTGTGTGTGTGTGTGTGTGTGTGTGCGTCTGTAGACACGATAACTTGAGAAGGCTTAAATGGATTGTCTTGATACTTGGTATGTTGCTAGGTCTTGATGAGACCTGGAAACGATTAGATTTTGGGCCCCCTAGCGGCTTGTTATGGTACTGCAGCTGAACTTCCGGTTTTGATATCTCATGATCTAGACATGCTATGGTGACGAAATTTGTATCGAAGGTAGCTCTTGTGCTGGGGAAAAAGTGACGTGAGTTTGGACCCCTACCTTGCTCTGGAACTGCAGGGCTATCTGTTTCGAAATACTCAAAAGAGGATAATTCAAGAATAACCTGGTATCCAGTCTAACGTGGTTCGGCGGGTTTTCTTCGGGGCTGCAGGTGCTCTTCCCCGCCCATCTGAGCTAGGTTTCCACGGTAGGTTTTTCACGGCGGGAGCAAGCCAAACTCTATTAGCAAAGATCCTACAGGCGTAACACTCCTAACGAGCGGTCTGTTGAGCTGGGCGGGGGGAAAACTATTACAGCCCCGAAGACGGCCTGCCCCAACCACGATAGACGGGATACCAGGTTACCCCACGAAGTGTCGGAGTCATGTATTTGGCAGGATCATGTACTAGTATTTGGCTTGACACCGGGGCAGGCAGAACATCAACAACGGCCGGGCGAACTGGGTCAGTTTATCCTGGCTGCAGCTGAGGTCAGTCATGAACACAGAAAACCCAGACGCTGTGCTCAAAAAGTAACGCAACTGCAGAGTAAGGCCGACTTTAGACTGTAATCTGCCATGGTTCATTTCAGGTTGGAACAAATACGTTTTGCTTTGCCTTTGACATCCTTTTCCCTTCCGTATGCTAAAGTACTGGGACATGGCTCGCCTTGTTCCTGTTCAGTTCAAAGTGAAAGATTGTGTTGAATTTGGATCGTATTTCTTAGTAATTGTCATCCAGTATTACACAAATATTCGGTAGTATGGAAATTTTACGCGTCTTGCAAAAATATCAAGGATCATGAACACGGTTGATTGGCGATACAGTAGATCAAGCGCACTTGGATCGAATACAAAGTGTTCTAGTCTCTAGTGACATTGACGAAAGATAGTAGATGCTACCTGAAACGTCTGACTGTTTCCAAAATCATATCCAGTTGCTTGAGTAACTACCTGGATGTCTAACCTTCACCGACGTAAAGTGGATCTCTATGTGAATAGCCAACACAACACAGAGCATCTCTTACACATCGCATAGCTAACACAATATATATATAACTAGTATGATATAGCCATTGGCGCGCACATAAATTTTGATAGAACATCTGGATTTCAAAGACCTCAGTGTTCTAAGCTTTTATAGATGGAAATACTAGCCTCCATAGAAGGCTTATAGAACTGGGGGTTTGGTGGTCTTCGGCTGTTTTCTGATTATCCCAGTTCTAAACGGCAGTAATTCAACCAGGCCGGCTATGTTGTCTATATGCAATCAGAAAATAGCACATAAAAGCTCCCAAAGACTATGAAAACCCCCAAACCCCCAGTTTTTGGCATGCTATGGGGGCTATGGAAATACCAAGTTGCCGGATTTCTCTTCGTAACAGTACCAGCAACGCACAAACGCCAATGTCCTTTGGTAAACAAGGACAGCTGATGTCTGATAGGGTAGGTACGAGTCACAGCTCATCATGTGCAGTCACTCCTCCCATACCGTCATCACTACGGTGTCTGCCTTAGGCCATGTTGATTTGATTATATGGATGACATCCACGCGCGCATGAATTTTCGGCCGTTTCAAAAAAAAGAAAAGTTTTCAACCATACTGTAAATCGTACAAAACAGTTGCAAAATGAGCAAAAATATACCGTAAGTTACAAAAAAAACCATACCAATGTCGTAGAATGCCAAAATCAAACGAAAAAAGACGAAATTGTAAAGAAATGAACTTGAAGACTAGATTATTCGCCAAACCATATTCTGTCCAATTTGTTGCCCTCATGACCACGTAGATTTCATAATGAAAACAACTTTTTTTTTTTGCAAAACTTTTTTTTTTATTCGCACGCGCGCATCAATTTTGGGGTTCCCGGAGGATGTCATCCATATAATCAAATCAACATGGCCTTACCCTACATAATGAATTTCATTTGCCGGTCATCACCCGTATATGAGCACTCCAGTGGGGCAAATCAATTTTTGTAATGGATTATGCAAGTATGGGAACCACATAACGCCGTCTCCACGACTCCGGTTCTGTTCAGGGCTGCAGTGTTTTAGGTCTATTAAGTCGATACGGCGTGAAATAGCTCTCCCGCACGGGTTGGCGACGTATGGAACACCGTAACATATCGGTCTGTATCCGCTGCAAGGTCTGAATGTTCCGCTGGGAGGCGCTGCTGTGAGTAAAAAAAATTAACGGCTCTCAGTGACCAATGTGCAGATGTTGTCACATCGGTGCACCAAATCTGTAAGGTGTTTTTGGCACACAGACGGCTCGGTGGGCGTCACTCCACCGTATAGGTGGGGAAGTCGTGTAAAGTGCCTTTCCCAAGGGCACAACGTCGGGCCACGGTCTTGGGCCACGGTGAGTATCGAACCCGGGTCCTCTCGGTCCAACGCTCTAACCGTTGCGCCACCGACGCCACTGTTGGGAGAATGTCTTATGAATTGGAGGCTACACAACCATCCGAAATGAAAATCAAAGCGTTGGCCAGGGAAGTTAATTTTTCCAAAAAGGGGGCGTGGCTTATAACTCAAGATGACGTCATGATTACGTCATCAAAATCTGCATGAATTATTGTCTTACACTAAGGTACTTACACAAAAAAATTTAATGACCTTACGTAATCCTAACTAGTATTCTTAAGACGCCCCCCAAAGTCCTCAGACACACTTCCATATGAGTATTAATAACGCTGCGTTGCTTTACAATATCTATATGGTGCATCCAAATATACGCATATCATTACGTATACGTACCATTATGTCTTCAATGCCTTGCCTGAGTTCTAGATAGGGTATAGATGAATATGAATGAATGAATGAGCGAATGAACGAATGAATGAATGAACGAATGAATGAACGAAAGGATGAATGAATGAATGAATGAATGAACGAATGAACGAATGAACGAACGAATGGACGAATGGACGAATGAATGAATGGATGGATGGATGGATGGATGGATGGATGAATGAATGAACGAATGGATGAATGAATAAACGAACGAATGGATGAATGAATGAATGAACGAATGAATGATTTGGAAACGTACACTGGACCGCAACAGGAGATATTGCAACGTAACGTTTCAGATCCTTTTAAATGTGCACGTGTCTTGGTAAACATCCAACAGGAAAGGAAAGTGGTAGAGTTTATTCCACTGGTTCAATCTTAAACATCTTTAGCTTTGGTAATGCTATCAAAAGAGTCTAGCGGAAGCTGACACGCATAGCTAAGCTACGCACATATTTCGGTAGCTATCTACGCACGTCAATTAACCCAATTGGCGAATAGCAGTGATTACATAAAAATGTCAATAGGACATAGTTAACTAATTATACATGTAGGCTGTGATTGGCTTTTGGAGAATGCTAATTAGTTGAATATGATTCTGCGCATGCCAGGGGAGTTGGTCCGCTAGGGCCAACTGTACTCTCTAGCGGATCAACTCCATTGGCATGTTATCTCTCTATTTGGCCGATTTCTACTCTTTAATTTCCAGCCGTCTCCCGAAGCCTGGTAGAGGCTAGGTAAAAGTTGTTACGCCTGGATCCGCTATGGATATATTGTCCGTGGGGTTGGAGAGGGCGGGACACATCATCTGTCATGGCTAATCTGTCCATACTTACCGGAAGCTATCGATTAACACGAGGCGTCATCTGTGTCAAGAGGTAACAAGGAAACTGTGGTTACGTGCTTAAGCGACGGTCACAACCCGCCGTACGTGCTGTCTACGTGCAAAAACGTGGGCAAACGCAGGGCATCCGTGCGTGGTGAGTACCACCTCCGTACGGAATCCTACGGATTTGGGAGCACGCAGACACGCCGTAGAACATTAAGTGCATGTAAAAGTTTTTCTACGTGCGGTCTGCGGATTCACCACCCGTGCGTGCGAGTACGGGCGACGCGCGTGGTCCGTACGTGTCGTGCGGAAGAAGCAAGTGTGAGTACGGCCTCCTTACGGTAAAGTTGCAATCGCACGGAGATCGTACGTTGTAAACACGTACAACTCACTAACCACTTGCGCAACGTACGATGCACGCAACCGCTCACGGCCAGACTTGGCGTGCAGACCACACTCTTACACTTTGTGCAACCGTGCGAGTGACTTGCGAGTGACGTGCGTAGATGCCACTCCTTCCCCACGTTTTCAGAAAAAACGTAGCAGACGTAGCCTCCCAAAAAACGTACGGACAAAAAACACGCACGGCGGGTTGTGACCGTCGCTTTAGGTGAGGGGACAAAGATCTCCTGAAGACGAAAATTCTCTTAGTGTGGGTGTCTTAGAAGCTGAAACTACGGAGGATGGCACCCAGGCTAGGTGTCTTCACGTTGAGTGGGAAATTCGCTTCTCAGGAATTATCCTAAAACATCGCCAGTAAACAGACATGTTCCGCAACGGAACGGTGTGTTTAATACGTCCACAATAAAACCACGGTTGGATTTGCCAGAACACCCGCGTCTTTCTACACCGATGAAGAGATTGCTGTTGCCGTACGTACCTCGCCTGTTCAACATTCAGCCGCCCCTGAGACGAATCCTTTTATGCTGGATTTGTTCCACTGATGGCATTTTGATAAGTAAGTTCCTTTCGGTGGGCCGACACAGGGGAAGGCTGTTTGGTATTTCTCACACACGATTTTCCCTGAATTCCCGACCAAATTGAGGATTGAGAAAGGCGCTTGATTGCGCCCAGTTTTGACTTATCCACGAGCACTGGCGCCTCTTGTCTGCGGGTGTCTACGGAGAGGAGAGAAAAAGTCCGCGAAGGAGAAGTGTTGGAGGAGCTGTGGACGGAAAATAAGGCCACAGCAAGTTAATTTTATGGATGACGTCCTATGCAAACTCCAAATCTAATGCGATAGGGAAAAAAAACAAGGCGGGCCGAAAAAAACAACAAGATTCCTACATTTTCAAATTTTGCCATCATAAACCTTGCTCTGCTTGTTAAACAAGAAATTTTTATCAACTTTATTGCTTAGCAACTGTAACTGGTACAATGATACCTATATTGTGCTGAGTTTACTGCCAACTATTACAACATTCATTTGTCACTGAAACAACTTTGGCACTGTACAAATGGTTTTGATTCAGTGGGAACATCACATATACACAGCCACCATCACATATAAAAGGAATGAAATACATCACTGCATGAGAATAAAATCAGAGAATAAAATCAGAGCCTTGTCTTGTCTCCTCTCTTTATATTTATCTGCCATCCAAGTTCCGGCATCTTTGCCCATTTTCGGCATGTTGACCACTGTCAGAGGGCAACACAATTTCTTTTTGTTTCCAAAATCTGTATCTGTATATGTATAGTCGGTATAACCGTCTTTCGGCGCAACACACCAGCTTCGCAGGCACGAGGCGCGGCGACAGCTGGCTACATCACACCGATCGACTTCTTACACCTAACCCTTGAACATCTAATTCATTGTTTAAAGCTATCTAATGACAATGCCCCTACTGTACTTGGTGACAGCGAGTTCCACAATCAGGCGAAAATTAATGAATGAATGAAGACCTTTATTGTACACACATACCTACTGGGTTAAGTACAGGTCACAAAAAAGGATGGAATATAGATAACGTTACATACATACATCGTCAAGTAGCGCTAGCTACAATCACGTAAATTCGGTTTCTTCTCGTTTCTTAGTAATGGCAAAAATGTAAGAACAGATATGTTTCAATACAGAAGGTTTGTTTAAGCTCATTAGAAATATAAATTTATCTGTACAGCTTAGATGTATAAAGAAGGGGAACATAGATTCTATCAGATTATAAAGATCTACTCTCTCTTTGTGGTATAGTTTATTTAATTTTTAATAATGCGCGCGCTGATGTCATCCATAAAGATTACTTGCTGTGGCCTAAACATACAGGGACGTAAGGCCACACCAAATAAATTTTATGGATGACGTCCTTTGGAGACCCTAAATCTAATGCGAGAGGGCGAAAAAAAACAAGAAGGGCCCTAAAAAACAAGATGCCTAGATTAGAAATATACTAAGAGACGACAAATGTTAGGACACAAATTGAATGAGATGACACAGTGTAACAAGCAATAAGTCTTTTATTCATCATCAAAACAGCAATAAATCAGGTGGAATAGCAGTTGTCGTCCTGTCCTGTTTTCGCGTTACGGGTTTCACATCAATCTGACGATTTGTGGCACTGTCGTGACTCTTTGGTCAAAGTAGTTCATAGAAGCGGAATTTCTTGGGTTTTTTTTCTAGGAACAGGCCAAAATCAATGCGCGCACGGACGTCATCCATAAAATTTACTTGGTGTGGCCTAACCTTGGGAGACGTGACGTGTTGGCGGGACGTACGTACGGCGCTGCGTTATTAATCTGGAACAAACTAGCTTGCTGGTCAGAAGCAATCGATCAGTTCAAGTCATCCCGCTCTGCCTGTGTCCAATCGTGAATCGTGTGCTGCAGCTTTAAACCACGGGGAAGTCTCCTAGGCCGCCCGCGGGAAAAGTGACTCTTTCAGCGGGTAAGGTAGCTACGTGGTCCCGTGCTGACATAGACATACCTGATTACAGCTTTTGAGTGTGAGCGTCTGGGCAGCACACAAGTAAAACCAGCACGCCACGTCGTTTCGTCCAGTTTGTCTACACCGTTTGCTCATTTTTCCGAATCCCAGATCTCTATTACGTCAGTTATTACAGGCAAAAATCATCGATAATTCCTGAAAGGCAAATTTTCCCCTCAACACGGAGAATTTTAGGCTGTCTTCCGCATCTTTGGCCCGTCAGGTAGCTTCATTTTCCCGAATACCGGATCTCTGTTATTCCAGTTATGACAGGCAATCATGGAATATAGCATTTGGTGGAGGCACGCAAGTACATGTATATATAATCTGTCCATAGCATTGAGATATGATATGCCGGGGGTAGTTGGTACGCACTGAGAGAACAGTTTGCTACTCTCCAAGCAGAGGTTTGAAATTCAGTGCAAAAAAAGAAACACCGATAAAAGCCTTTAAACACGCCAAGAATAACCCCAAACCGAAACCTCTGCTTGGGGAGCAACAGCTTGCAGCATTCACCTATTTGGCCAATTTATACACTTTGCAGCCGCCTCCCGAAGCCTGGTAGAGGCTACAATTTCTCTTTCCAGCCACTCCCCGAAGCCTGGCAGAGGCTAGGTGTACTTCCCTTTTCGAATTCGGGATCTCCCGCACTGTCCCTTCGCGTGAGCGCGGCAGACAGTTAGAAATGCAGGGCAGTCAGTCGGAGAATATTGCCCACCGTAAGCAATATTGCAGGTGCAATCAGAGCGGCAGGAGCCCGAAGACACAATAAGGGCCCTGCAATATTGAGGAGCAGCCGGCCCCCAGTGACGTTTCCAAGTAGCCTGGTATCCAGTCTGATTCGTGGTCGGGGCCGCAAGAGCTCTGTCCCGCCCGCCTCACATAGGTTGCCCGGTGTGTATTTCACGAGAGATTGCTTAGCCCTCCACGTTGGGGGGAAACCAAATCCCCCAAGTATACTGTCTTTTACCCTGGGTGCCAAACTAGTATCGGGCCGTTAGCCGTTTTCCTTCGGCAGCCAAGAGCCCTTCCCCCGCCTATCTAAATTACCGCCACGGAGGAGTTGAGCCCGAGGGGTTTGTCCGGCCGGACAACGGCCCGATACTAGTTTGGCGCCCAGGGTAAGCGTAACACTCCTACCGGGATGGCCTGTTGTACTGGGCGGGGGAAGCTATTAGAGCTCCCGAAGACACAGCCTGCCTGAACACCCCAACAGCCCGTAAGACTGGATACCAGGCTAGTTTCCAAGCGGCCATTGTTCCACTTTTATCCCCGCCACTCTTCACCAATGGGGGGTAATTCTATAGCCCAGGTCAATACTAAACGCGTTCGGACCCTTTTAGCTAGGATAAATGGAAATTTAGGCAATTTTCACATTCCCTGTGGATATTGGACTGGCACGGGGAAGAGTAGACCCGAATAAAAAAAGTACAGGGAGGCGCTTTTGGGACCCTCTGAATAACGCATTTATATTACAAACTTTTATAACCTAACCTAGCCTAACATAACATAACATAACATAACATAACATAACATAACATAACATAACATAACATAACATAACATAACATAACATAACATAACATAACATAACATAACATAACATAACATAACATAACATAACATAACATAACATTGATAACAAAGAAAGATAACTTTGAGAAATTTCGTTTCAAAATATCCGTCTTTTTCAAAGTGTTTCAATGTTCCCGCTTTAAAGTATTAAAGACTGTGCCAAAAGAACACTACATGGGTATGAGCAAGGACATTATACACAGATAATGTCCTTGGTATGAGTTATAAAATACCACAGGGACTTCATGCGGTAGATACGGGTACTACAAACTCTAATCGACGCCATTGGCGGTGTCTGTGCCGGTGGGCGTATAGTAAATTGTTTATTGCAAATTCTTGCCCGAGGGCTAATTGCAGAAACAGAAGAAATATGGTATAAAAACAGGCAATTAGTACATATAGAACTACTGATAACTACTAAGAAACTACTGGTAAAAAACTACTGGGTTTGACTTCTTTTTTGAAAACAGAGGAAGACAAAGGATCCCACTTTTTCTATAATTTGTGGGATTTCGGATGTTAAGAGGAGAGTGGTTTTCTTTTCATTATATGTGTGAAAGTTTGGGTAGAATTTGGAGGCTACATCAAAGAGTTCATTTCGTTCATTGCTATAGAGGGTACAACTTGATATAAAATGCATTTCGTCTTCCACCGTATTCAACGTACAATGTTTACAAATTCGTTCATACACTTGGAGCTTTTTGTACCGCCCTCTCTCAATTTCGAGAGGGTGTATAGTGAAAGGTTTGGCTAACCTTCATCATCATCATCGCCGCCCGTCTACCAGGCAACAAGCCAAACCTTCGGGGTTTCTCAGGCTTCTTGCAGAGGCAGAACTAGGTGTTCTTTTGTGCTCCTTTTTTTCGGGCCAGTATAGGGGTTACGACTCGAACCATCACTGCTGGTATGTGTAAAAGGTTACGTTTTTGTAAGAAGGCCATGTTGATTTGATTATATGGATGACATCCGAGGGCGCATGAATTGTCGGCCGTTTCCAAAAGTTTTTGACCATACTGTAAATCGTACAAAACAGTTGCAAAATGAGCAAAAATATACCGTAAGTTACAAAAAAACCATGCCAATGTCGTAGAATGCCAAAATCAAACGAAAAAAGACGAAATTGTAATGAAATGAACTTGAAGACTAGATTATTCGCCAAACCATATTCTGTCCCATTTGTTCAACCCTCATGACCACGTAGATTTCATAATTAAAACAACTTTTTTTTTATTCTCACGCGTGCATCAATTTTGGGGTTCCCGGAGGATGTCATCCATATAATCAAATCAACATGGCCTAAGTGGCAGAAAAAAGGAATGCTAGCAAGTTTGCATATTACAGCAGTTAAAACTAAGTAAACATACCAATGAAGAAGTGCATACATAGCCTATTATGTGGCTGACGACAGCTTTCGATTCAGTAGTCCTAGAGTTCCAATAAACCAGCACTATTGATACAGGTTGGTGTGTTCAATGAGTCCTACATTTCCACAGATACTTGGCAAGAACTAAAACAGGAAAGCTCTGTGTGAATATACGGGACCAAAGTGGCTCATCGGCTGTTCTTCATATAATGTATACCGGTGTGTGCAAACCATTCAAGAGTAAGCCTGCAGTGTTCGTGGTGGGCAAATTTGACTCCCATTTAACTCAAATTCGGTTCGATTTGTATACAAAGGTAGGCGTGACCAAAATCTGGTCAAAGTGCCCCCCCCCAACGTCAGCCGACCCTAGCTGGTCGGCTGGTGTTCGGAAACAGATTCGGGGGACAGTGTGACAGCGCCCTCATGGTTTGCCTCCATCGCTTCCCCGTGAACGCAAGCTTTTCAGACCCGACCACTTCTGTCTAAAAACTGTCTCTCATAAAACCTGCTTGAAGTAATGAGTAGGGACAGATATAGGCTTGTGTGTCAAAGGTCAGATCACCTCACATCTATCTGTTCAGACACTTGTCTGTCTTGTTAAAATAGATGGCCCTCACGTGGGTAAGAACCTGTATAGTTGTTTCTATTCATAGGACTTACACCAGAAGCACTATTCGGATTATATAGGAGTAGTATAGTATGCGGAGAAAGTAGCGAATTTCGGGCGGCGCTGTCAGGCGGCGCAGGTCAGGGGTCATAATTAGTGCCGACGTTGCCTCCTCAGCATATGGGTAGACATATCGATATGATACTTTTAATGTTTAAACGTATGGATATAATGTGTGTTTATGATGATTATAGTATATTTTAATATTGTAAATATGGATGGTCTTATAATTGTATGCACCATCTATCCATGGATGGTGTATATATATATTATATGTATGTCGAAGAACTCTGTATATGTCCTCCTCCCGTCCTCCAACTCCCGAAGTGAATGAACAGCTAGTGAAGCCATGTGTCCCACATAAGGGTAGTACTCATATGTCATATCTAGTTATCAGGAGTGTGTATATGTTTTTTATGTGTGTATATTTCCTCCTCCTCCTCCCGTTCTTTAAAACTAACTCCCGAAGTGAATGAACAGCTAATGAAGGTATGTCCCACACAGGTATTAGTGGGTAATACTCATATGTCATATCTAGTTATCTGGGGTGTGTATATATTCCCTCCTCCTCCTCCTCCAACTCCCGAAGTGAATGAAGACGTGTTACACACAGGTATTAATGGGTGGTACTCATATGGCATATCTAGTAATAGGAGTGTGTATATGTCTTTCGTGTGTATATATATTCCCTCCTCCTCCTCATCCTCCAACTCCCGAAGTGAATGAAGACGTGTTACACACAGGTATTAATGGGTGGTACTCATATGGCATATCTAGTAATAGGAGTGTGTATATGTCTTTCGTGTGTATATATATTCCCTCCTCCTCCTCATCCTCCAACTCCCGAAGTGCATAAACAGCTAGTGAAGGTATGTGTTACACACAGGTATTAGTGGGTAGTACTCATAGGTCATATCATATCTAATAGGCGTGTGTATATATGTTTTTCATGTGTATATTCCCTCCTCCTCCTCCCGTCCTCCAACTCCTAAAAATAGTTATTTGAGTAAGTAGTACCAAATAAATTGATAGTTAAATATCAAGTGGGCAAGACGGTAACACAAAATCCCGGACACGCAAACATGTTGAAAGATTTCTTTATTGATTGTTTTGTAAGATAACATTACAACAATTATCTTTGTCTTAACCTTTCTTGAGTGTACTATCGATGCTGTTGACAGGGTGTGAGTTCATGTCATTTCAATACAAAACAAGGTAGCCATGATTCCTCAACAGGTTCTTTTCTGAGACCCATTTATTGTCGTATTCAATCGTTGTACTTTTATAGGGCAACGAGGCAAATTCTACTAGATAGAAGGTTCTTCCAAATCGTTTAGTCTCCCTGATGACACGCTGCGGAACTTCTCCTTCATTTCGGGGTCGTACAACGGTCCAATCCCGGTAAAGTGTCCACGGGTCTTCTTCCACGTCGGCTTCATTGTCATCGTCTTCTTCTTCTCCTTCTTCAGAACTAGTCACTGACTCGTCCGTTTCAGAATCAGATTCCTCTAAATCTTCTTCATCGTCTGCAGATATAGTAGAACTCTCATCTTCTTCGTCCTCCTCCCCCTCGTCGTCCTCCTCCTCTCCCTCGTCCTGGTCCATATCCTCTCCCTCCTCCGAAGAGCTGAGTATTTCCGTATCGTTATCAGAAGACAAGTTTGAGTCGTCATCAAAAATATCTAAGTTCCTGGAAGCCCCTGTTTCTGGGTCCACGACGCGGCGTTTTGTTTCGGGCTCCTGACCGTGTTGTTCCCGCCGATGACGCCGCATGTTGTCTAGGCGAGAGAATTTTCGAGCACAAACGTCACAAACGTGCGGCATGGTCAATAGCTTTTGAGAAAATGATTCCATTCTCTACCTGACAGTAGTACTTATATCTACCGAGCCTGCTCACGTGATGATTTGCGTATGTCTGGCTGCAAAGTGTTTACCATGATTGTATTGTGAGGTCTATTCAGGCCAGCTAATCAAATAAGAATCAAAACTGTGCCCAGCAAAGAACATATAGTATATTATCAAAACCATGGACATTGCAGAATAATTTGTGGATAGGTAGGCAAGACTGACAAGTATGGAGTTTTTATATTCGTGAATAAATCGTTCTTGTTGTGACTTGCCCAACTTCGTCCCTTTGACGTCACGGACAGCGGTGTCGGTATCGGACAGACTACTCGTCCTACCTATCCACAAATTATTCTGCAATGTCCATGGTTTTGATAATATACTATATGTTCTTTGCTGGGCACAGTTTTGATTCTTATTTGATTAGCTGGCCTGAATAGACCTCACAATACAATCATGGTAAACACTTTGCAGCCAGACATACGCAAATCATCACGTGAGCAGGCTCGGTAGATATAAGTACTACTGTCAGGTAGAGAATGGAATCATTTTCTCAAAAGCTATTGACCATGCCGCACGTTTGTGACGTTTGTGCTCGAAAATTCTCTCGCCTAGACAACATGCGGCGTCATCGGCGGGAACAACACGGTCAGGAGCCCGAAACAAAACGCCGCGTCGTGGACCCAGAAACAGGGGCTTCCAGGAACTTAGATATTTTTGATGACGACTCAAACTTGTCTTCTGATAACGATACGGAAATACTCAGCTCTTCGGAGGAGGGAGAGGATATGGACCAGGACGAGGGAGAGGAGGAGGACGACGAGGGGGAGGAGGACGAAGAAGATGAGAGTTCTACTATATCTGCAGACGATGAAGAAGATTTAGAGGAATCTGATTCTGAAACGGACGAGTCAGTGACTAGTTCTGAAGAAGGAGAAGAAGAAGACGATGACAATGAAGCCGACGTGGAAGAAGACCCGTGGACACTTTACCGGGATTGGACCGTTGTACGACCCCGAAATGAAGGAGAAGTTCCGCAGCGTGTCATCAGGGAGACTAAACGATTTGGAAGAACCTTCTATCTAGTAGAATTTGCCTCGTTGCCCTATAAAAGTACAACGATTGAATACGACAATAAATGGGTCTCAGAAAAGAACCTGTTGAGGAATCATGGCTACCTTGTTTTGTATTGAAATGACATGAACTCACACCCTGTCAACAGCATCGATAGTACACTCAAGAAAGGTTAAGACAAAGATAATTGTTGTAATGTTATCTTACAAAACAATCAATAAAGAAATCTTTCAACATGTTTGCGTGTCCGGGATTTTGTGTTACCGTCTTGCCCACTTGATATTTAACTATCAATTTATTTGGTACTACTTACTCAAATAACTATTTTTAGGAGTTGGAGGACGGGAGGAGGAGGAGGGAATATACACATGAAAAACATATATACACACGCCTATTAGATATGATATGACCTATGAGTACTACCCACTAATACCTGTGTGTAACACATACCTTCACTAGCTGTTTATGCACTTCGGGAGTTGGAGGATGAGGAGGAGGAGGGAATATATATACACACGAAAGACATATACACACTCCTATTACTAGATATGCCATATGAGTACCACCCATTAATACCTGTGTGTAACACGTCTTCATTCACTTCGGGAGTTGGAGGATGAGGAGGAGGAGGGAATATATATACACACGAAAGACATATACACACTCCTATTACTAGATATGCCATATGAGTACCACCCATTAATACCTGTGTGTAACACGTCTTCATTCACTTCGGGAGTTGGAGGAGGAGGAGGAGGGAATATATACACACCCCAGATAACTAGATATGACATATGAGTATTACCCACTAATACCTGTGTGGGACATACCTTCATTAGCTGTTCATTCACTTCGGGAGTTAGTTTTAAAGAACGGGAGGAGGAGGAGGAAATATACACACATAAAAAACATATACACACTCCTGATAACTAGATATGACATATGAGTACTACCCTTATGTGGGACACATGGCTTCACTAGCTGTTCATTCACTTCGGGAGTTGGAGGACGGGAGGAGGACATATACAGAGTTCTTCGACATACATATAATATATATATACACCATCCATGGATAGATGGTGCATACAATTATAAGACCATCCATATTTACAATATTAAAATATACTATAATCATCATAAACACACATTATATCCATACGTTTAAACATTAAAAGTATCATATCGATATGTCTACCCATATGCTGAGGAGGCAACGTCGGCACTAATTATGACCCCTGACCTGCGCCGCCTGACAGCGCCGCCCGAAATTCGCTACTTTCTCCGCATACTATACTACTTATAGGTACTTGTGATTCAGTATGGCTCATGTTCATGACATGTACTAAGGTCACAGCAAGTAATTTTATATGGATGAGCGCGCGCGCATTGATTTTCGCCTAATTTTGAAAAAAAAAAACAACAACAAATTTTGTTGCCCTCAGACAGTGATCAGCGTGCCGAAAATGGGCAAATATGTCTGTTGCCATGTTGGAACTTCACGGATACATATGAAGAGAGGAGACCTGGTTGCGTTATGTTTTGTTGCCTCAATTCTTGTTTTACAAGGTTTATGATCTCAAGATTTGATAATATAGGAATCTTTTTATCGGTCCGCCTTGTTTGTATTTTTTCGCCCTATAGCATTAGATTTGGAGTCTGCGGAGGATGTCATCCATAAAATTTACTTGTTGTGGCCTAAATATGAGCAACATGAAGTTCGGAAATTGTTGCTGAGAAATATAATTTTTACCTTTCACGGCATTTACTAGACTTTAGACAAGCGTCGGCCTGCGTATCGCACTACCCCCTACTTGGTGTTTCTTTAACTTTTTATTAATAAAAGTGCCCAGGATCATCATAATGATCATTCTGGCATACTCATTTTCACCTGAGCGAAGTGAGGAAAGCCTTTCCCAAGGGCACAAGTTTGGCGATATGTCAGGATTCGAACCCGGGGCTTCTTGGTTCTGAGCCGAATGCTCTGCCGTTACGCCACACGACCCCACACCCCTTCCTTCCCAAGTGTTTACAAGAGCATTTGCTCGTAAGAAAACGATAATGTAAGGGTCAAGCAGGCACAAGATGGCAGCCGATAGTGATAATCCCTGGCGCCACTGGTCCCAATACAGCATTGATTCTACACTCGTACAGTCTGCAGAAACTCGGACGCTGGTAGCCCGTCATGACATCAGATAGTACCGGTGGCCGTTCATTACCTAAGGCTAAGGCGGGGGGGAAATGATACTTTCCCATCATCCTTTGCAATACACATCCCACTACACGTGTCCCAGATGGCTGACTGTCAGCACCAGGCATATAGTCTTGTCATGTTTCCTTTTAAAAGTGCAGCAATGGCAACAATTTGACCAGTAATTTTTGGTTCTTTGAATTATCAAAGGACTCAAGTAGTGTATGAGGCTATCTGACTTTTGTAACTTATGTACAACTTCTTACATTGTGTCATAAACATTTATGCAAACATTTGCTTCAAAAATGGTGCTCAAACTTCACCAAACTAAAGTGCTTTTCTACAAACTCTGTTGATTGGTGATATTATACATCTTGTGCATCAGAAAACCCCAAATGCACCAAAAAGCACCCATGGGAAACAGAAGAAAATATTATATTTGATATTATTTATGTAATAATCATCAACAAATGCAATTTGCGAATAAAAAAAAATTCCGGCAAAAAATAAAAATGCAACTAAACCACATAAATACAGAGCTGGTACTGTGAATTTGTGGCAGTCCGTAGCGACGTATACGATATGCTGGCTTTTTGCGGAATTTATGAATCGGCACTGTACGTATGTACTGAATTCTTGAGTCGTGGAGCCGTCCTCCAAAGTTACCACCGGCTCCGTATTGTTGCATACTACCATGGACTACCCAGGGCCTAGAGCAAGGCCAGATCCTCGGAGGACGTGATCTTTTTTTTTTTTTTTTTGAGAACAAGCGAAAATCAATGCGCGCGCGGATGTCATCCATAAAATTAAGTCGGTGTGGCCTAAATAGACATTGGGAGTGATCAAACGTCATCTTCTGCAAAAAGACCTGAACACCCTGGAAGAATGGCAAAGCAAATGGCTCATGCAGTTTAAACCCAAAAAATGCTACATTATGCACATAACAAACAAACGAACAAACACCACATGCAACTAGCTACCAGTTTTGTAGTCAGGGTTTAGCAACCACAAAAACCAATCCGTATCTGGGCGTCACGCTGACAAGCGGACTGAAGTGGGGTGCACATGTTAATAATATCACAACTAAGGCGAAACAGACATTGGGAGTGATTAAACGTAATATGTGGGCATGCCCAACTAGAGTAAAATCACTTGCATACACGTCACTTGTAAGACCAAACCTAGAATATGCCGCGACAGTGTGGGATGCAAATACAAAGAAAGACAAAGATAAACTGGAAAACAAAGCCGGGTACAGAACCAAGATGCAAGATTCTGTATGAACAAATATGAAAGAGGTACTAGTGTCACAGAAATGAAATGAAACCTACAGTGGGTATCACTGGAATACAGACGAAAAATGTCTATTTATGCATGATGTACAAAATAACTAATAAACTGGTGGACGTACCAATTACTAAGTACTTAAAACCAGCTCAGAAAAGAACAAGAAATAGTCATGCCTTCAAGTACCAGAGTTATCAACCAAGGATTGAGGTGTTCAAAACTCATTCTTTCCTACGTAGAAGTATCACAGAGTGGAACTCGCTGTCACCAAGTACAGTAGGGGCATTGTCACTTGATAGCTTTGAACAATGTTTAGAGTTAGATGTTCAAGCGTTAGGTATAACAAGTCGTTCGGTGTAATGTAGCTAGCTGCCGCCGCGCCGCGTGCCTGCGAAGCTGGTGTGTTACGCCAAAAGGTGGTTATACCGGCTATACAGATACAGAAGCTGGTGTGTTATGCCGAAGGGCTGCTGTTATACCGGCTATACAGATACCGACTGCACCGGTCGACCACATCCCGTACGTTGAGGATTGTAGGGACTTGTGGTCTCCTTGACAAAATTGCACCTTTGGACCTCTGAACGAATAAAAAGGACCTCTTTTCGCCACTGTATAGCCAGTGCTACGTTATCTATAATGGTATGTAAGGAGGCCAAAATTTACATTTAGACTGGCGTTTTTCCTATATTGATAAAAAGTCCTTTGTTAAATTGCAGGTAACTCACAGGCTCCATTATATTTATAGAAAGATGAGTTATAAAACGGCCAGATATCCATCTTTCTTCTTTCAGACAAGCTGTTTGTTGATCTGAATGTAAACTTGTCCATATCCGTGCTCCTAGGATGCCTAGGAGAGTTCAACAGCTCCAGTGCAGTTTTTAGGGCTTGCAAACCAGATTTTTCAAAGTCCACGTTTTAGTCATTTATCTACATACTGAGTTAAAACAACACTGTCCCAACGTATGTCGACATTCATGGAGCAAAAATGCCCAAAATTCTGTCGAAAAATGGTTACTGGATTGTTTTTTTGGCTACCACCCAGAACATAAGGACTAAGCTTGAGGCTTGCATTTTTTTCTGCAGTTTTAAATACTAGTACCTGAAGTATGAAATACTGATTCAAATGTGCTAATATGGGACAGTATGTGTCAATATCCTAAAGATTGCCTTATTCAGAATATTTCCAGTTTTGCAACCCTGAATTGCATTGGATGCCTTTAATGCATATCAGAAATAGCAATCAACCTCAAAATGTGTTTGGTCCGGTATCACAGCCACACAGGAATTCTCACAAAGAGACAACACGTCGTGCGGCATAGCGGTAGCGCGTTCGGCTCAGGACCAAGAGGTCCCGGGGTTCGAATCCTACCCATGGCACTTTACACGACTTTCCTCACTTCACTCAGGTGGAAATGCGTACCTATCTTCGATCCCGTGTTTGGGGACAGCCACACACCATCTACGTTAAAGAACCCACTACACTTATTGAAAAGAGTAGGGGACCTTCCCGGTGTGAGTGGTTCAAACCTTACAGTCCGGTCTTACGCAACTTCTACTTAGATGTACTGGTGTGTTACGCCTAAAGGCGGTTTACCGGTTATACAAA
Organism: Branchiostoma belcheri; assembly: GCF_001625305.1. NCBI lineage: Eukaryota > Metazoa > Chordata > Leptocardii > Amphioxiformes > Branchiostomatidae > Branchiostoma > Branchiostoma belcheri. Next base: position 614,475 of record NW_017802492.1, read on the forward strand.
ACAAACAAACAAAGACACACAGTAATTGTATTCATTATCAAGATTCTACAAGTACCCTGTTACATGACAATACAAACTCATTACATTCAATATCTTATTTCTTTAATTGTTGCTATCTTCACTCTTGGATTGCCAACACAGTATTATAAAAAGCATAATTATGTAACACATTCTTATAAAATGCAACAAGAGTATAACGTGAACATTATGACCTTCTGGTTTTGCAGTGCTTGCATAAATTTTGAACAGTGGAATATAACAAGAAACACTCAAGTAGTATAAAAAGATAACTAATGAGACATATTATATCAGCAACAACCTGTTAAATACATACACAATCTGGACGTAACATCTGATAGTCATTCTGCATTTGACATCTATAGCAATTTGGTCTCAAACTCTAGCTCTACACGTTGACAAAAGAATATGTCATCCTATCAAACTCTACTTTATTCTCCAAACAATTCTTGTCTAGAATAGCTTAACTTGCCATAAGGCCACAGCAAGTAATTTTTATGGATGACCTCCGCGCGTGCATTGATTTTGGCCTGTTCCCAGAGGAAACAAGAAATTCCACTTCTTGTAACTATGGCCAAAGAGTCACGACAGTGGGATAAGGGAAGATGTGGTTAAAGGAAAGAAATGGGACAGAAGAGCGACTGTCGTTCCATTGATTTATTGCTGTTTTCATGGCAAATAAGAGACTAGTTGGTTGTTACCTTGTGGCAAACAAGAAGGGCCAAAATAAAAGTAAGATGTCAAGATTTGAAATATACTAAGGGATGACAAATGTTGGGACACAAATTGAATGAGAGAACACAGTGTCTGTGCTTTCTCATTCAATTTGTGTCCTAACATTTGTGCTCTCTGCATTCAATTTGTGTCCTAACATATCGTCCTTTAGTATGTATATTTCAAATCTAGACATCTTGCTTTTTTTGGCCCTTGTTTTTTTTTGTGCTCTCGCATTAGATTTAGGGTCTGCATAGGACGTCATCCATAAAATTTACTTGCTGTGGCCTAAAAGCGGAAAGAACATTCTTGCTGTGAAGAGGATTTGCATAAGTCGAGGTTGTGTCATACGGGATGTCCCGGCTTCCTGACCACGTACTCTTCGGAATCCGATGACGCGTCCGTCTGCGACCCTCCCTCGTAATCCGAGAGGTCCGTCGCGCTGGTGTCCTCTCCCGTGAGGGACTCGGCTTCGTAGTCCGACCCCAGGTCCGACTCAGAGGAGTTGGCGAAGTCGTCCTCGTCTTCGCCCGTCATGGCGCCGTCCCCCGGTAGGGAGGAGTCCTCCTGCTCGCTGTCGCTGTCCAGCGTGCTGAAGCGGTGGGTGTCATCGAGGTTCAGGAAGGAACGCACTTCTCCCGCTATTCTGTGGTGGTCCCTGGAGAACAGTTGGGGGGTTGAGTTATAGTTGTAAAGTTCAAGCTTTGTTCCAACACAAGAAGGGAACTCACCAAAAATTTTCGATCAATTTTATCAGCCTTAGTAAGATGTATGATGTACTTGCTGACTCTCCGGAAGTTGGAAGTGTGGTGATGTCAGGAGTGCATCAAATGTGGCAGGAAGGCGGAATCTACCTCCGTTACAGTTCAGAGAGGGTTGATGGGCCCTGATGCAAATTGCCTCCTTCCCACCCCTCACAAAGTAGTCCTTCTCTGTGTCCAGTATGCGTACGTATTCAGTGTAACTGTGTGGCTCGGGGACTTGATATTTATGTGTTGTGAAACTTCTGAAGTAGTGGAACTGGGGCGCCTGTGCTCCAAAAAGGGGGGAAATGCTTATGTTTCCAAGTAAAGTGTTATATGGTAGATTTAGGAGTTCTTCTCTTGCTTCTAATTTTGCAGTCAAGATGCCCCATTTTCCATTAAATGCGTGCAGGTACTGCCCTAAAACTGAATGTACGTGTATGACACATACAGGGGAAGCATCCAAATGCACCTTCCCACATTGCTGACTTATAACTCAATATTCTAACATAATGTCTCCATAACCAAATGTGTGCTATTGCAAACAAAGATATATCAATATTTCAGTGACATGACGTGGTTATGAATGACAACAATAGGCAAAATGGTATGTAACAGTCCTTTGTCCTCCAGTAAATAAGGCAGTCCCAAGCTTACAATAGTTTGTGACGACTAGAATTATGTGTGACAAAAGAGGAGAAGATTGCCTACAGCCTTTTATTTAACACAAAGTAAATTTCCAATCATCAGTTGGTATGCACACAGGACTGGTCTTTGTGTTTGATACAGTGTATTCAAAAGCAAAAACAAAATTTTCGTTGACAAAAATAAATGTGAAAAACTGGCCATCACAAATATTGACATGTATGCTGCTTAGAATGAGAGTTTTATCTTTCTTTTTGAGGACGGAGTAAACAAAACTAGAATAACAAGGGGACATGTTACACACAAAAAAAACCTTTCATATATTCTAAACTAAAGCCTAGGCTCATAGATTCTTTAAATCTTACAAATTATAAACTTTAATTCCCATTGGCACAAAAGAGAAATTTTAAGTCATATCTACAATAGATAAGGCCACACTTTTTAATTTTATGGATGACATCCACGTGTGCATTGATTTTCGCCTGTTCTAAAAAAAATCACCTCCTCCAAGGCTCTGGCCTGGGTGCCATCCTCTTTACTCCATGGTAGCTAGTGACAATAGGGAGCCGACGGTAACTACGGAGGATAGTGTCCAGGCTGCCAAAGCTCCACGGAACTCAGTACAGGGCCAACTCATGAATGTCACAAAAGGCCAGTATGTGCCAAATTGTCGTAAAAGTCTCTATGTACTACTGCAAATTCACATTACCAGCTCTGTATTCCTGTGGTTTAGCAGCATTTTTTTTTGGCTGGAATTTATTTTATTCGCCCGCGCGCACTAGTTTGGTCGTCTTCAAAGGATGTCATCCTTAGAATTAAGTCAGTGTGGCCTGATTTAATCAAAAGGCCAACCTGGATTTTGGACACTGAACAAGACTATTTCTTGAGAGGGGTGAAGGAAGCCATATACATCAGGGCCCATCACCCTTCATTGAACCACGACAGGGGCCGACATCATCTACCAGATACCTTTCACCCAGTGTTGACGTCACACTTCAAAGAAGCCACGTGACAAGCTTCACTGGGTCAGTTTACTGAGGAAGACCAGAGTGACTGGTCGAAAGCTCTAGGTGAGAGAATTTTTTGTGTTGGACCAAAAGTTTGAGCTTTAAACAAAAGACCAACCTGTTGTCGCCCAACGTTGCAGCTTCTGTCATGGGTATGGAGTATCCTGACTGGAAGGACAGGACAACATGGCTGCCTGTACCCAGGTACCGGAATGTCTCCTGTTCAACCTCCACACTTACTATGTTGTAAATATCTGCAACAACTGCAATAAGGAAAGCACATGTAATTTACAGTCACATGGAACAGACGGATCTACATTGTATTTTGAAGGTCCATTATCATGTAAGAATGTACATTTACACTTACTATTTTTATACACTTATGTTGTATCATCCTATGTTATACATCCACACTTACTATTTTGTAAATATCTGCAACAACTGCAATAAGCACACACAGAACAGACAGATTTACATGTATTTTGAAGGTCTATTATCATGTAAGAATGTACATTTGTACATTCCAGACAACATGAATTGCAGACATTACATGCTGGGTAAATGGCTTGTTCAACCATCTACAATATTTAAAAATATAAATTCTGACAGAAAGTAATTTACATGCATTTGATACATTAGCTATCTTAGAACTTGATCCACTCACATCAACGTATCTTTTGTATACAATAATCAAAAGTCATGCCTGGATTCTGTACAGTAGAAAAAAGAGATAAGACATTTCTGCTTGTGAAAGATAATATCCTTTTTCTGCCCATTTGCTGTTTTGTATATTTGCTGTTTTGTTACTTGTTGCTGTTTTGTTACTATTATTTACCATTGTATGTACTCTTCTTTGTCAGGGGCTAATATTAGCAACCTGCTAGAGTTGCCCACCACTGTGTCCTGTAAGTTTCTATATTGCTCAATAATAAAAAAAGCAAATGCATAATGTTTACCTTTGCATATGGTCTGCTCTGTTAATTCTTACTCAAACACATTCATATAGATATACATTGTATATGGTGACAGGAGGTTAAGTCCTTCCTACTATAAAATTGCAACATTATGTAACCCAACACCAGTTACCAAGGTGACAGACATCTGGCCCAGGCTAGGTCATTGACCTTATTTGTTTGCAGAAGAGGAAACTGAGCAAAAACAATGTTTTCTTTTAGTAAACATAAAAATATACTATCCCAAGTGCATCAGTGGTTCCTTACTTTCTCTTTGCTCCTGTTTGGGCCTGAGGATCGCCTGCATCAAACTGAACTTCTTCACAGTCACCTTCCCTGTCATCTTGTCAAATATACACTCCTGACATTCAGAACAGACAGGCTGAGTTAGCAATGGTGAGGGGAGGAATACTAAACTGTGCTTCATCATGTATGTGAATTCCCATTCTTCTTCTTCCCTTAAGCGTATTTTTGAGGTGAAAACATTAAAGGTTGCAGTACATATTAGAGGCATCCAATGCTTCAGTATTTCAGGCTGGCAAAACAACAAAAACATATTCTGGATGATGAAATCTGTATTAATATTGAAATTTATTGTACTACCATTTCTTAGGACATTTTTGTCATCATTTCATACTTGTAGCATTTGAAATAGCTCAATATGCGAGGTGTCTCTTTATTTTGGGGTACCACCCATAAATAGCTAGAACTTGCCTAAGATACAAAACAAGCAACCATTTTCTGTCAGCAACATCACATTTTTGCCTCAGACATATCACTATGCTATGGGACAGGATTGATTTAACTTACTAGCACTACATTCAAAGAATGACCAAAGAATGACCAGCAAATAAATTAACTTTGGAAAACGTGGTTTTGCCGCCCTGAAATTGCATTGGATACCTTTAAGTCCTTTATGTTACACATATGTGATAATAACCTGGCACTCACCTCCCAATCCTCCATACACGATACACCCACCACTAAACAGGCTGTGATGTAGAACAGACTCCATAAGATGTGATCTGAAAAAAATGTTCAGGTCTGAACTTTATGTGACATTTACCTTTTCAACACATTTGTCAACATTACTCAGTATCTGTACTTAGCATTACTATTAGTGAGTATTAAGCTTTGGTTAGGTATGTCCTCTCAGATAGGACGTAAAGCCAGAGGTCCCATGTTTGAGGAGAACCACACCTCAAGCATGTTAAAAATCCCACCACACTCATTGAAAAGAGTAGGGGTCCATCGTGATAGCGGATAGCCTGGTTACCAGACCTATTATAGCTCCAGAGTCCTACATTCTATTTGCAGAGAGGCTGTAGGACTAGGGAGCTATACTAGGTCTGGTAACCAGGCTAGTTAGTGAATCAAACCTTACAGTTCCAAAACTGGTGTGTTTAATACATGTAAAGGTCACGATTTACCAGTTATGTCAAACAAAGTAACCAGACCATACATTCACCCCACACCCAAATACTATAAGCTGCAGGTTTTCCTGTAAGGTTAGTCAAACTTACTGTACAGCTGAGAAAATTACTCCCAACATCTAGTATGTTAACCCTCTCTGTACCAAGGTTGGACCAGACTGTACAACTGGACTGTAGCAGTGGGAGGAGGGTTAAGGGGTGTTGTTGACAAAATCAGGACATTTCTTTACCTCCACTGAAATAAGCAGCTCCAACCCCAACAGCCACGAAGCCTGGTAGATAAACGGAAGGTTGATATATGATTAAAGTCATATCATAATATCTAAGGTTGGAGGTTCAACAAATATGTTTTATAGTATAAAAGTATTTCAAGACATAGATATATAACACATTGCTAACACTCACTTACAGATCATGGTCTCATTTTAGAAACCTCTACTGTTAACAGATCATGAGATAGGCAATTATTGCATTCATTTCACTTCATTCATTTCACTTCATTCATTCATTCATTCATTCATTCATCTCTCTTCATTCATTCAGTCTTTTTTCTTACTTTCTTCATTCATTCATTCATTCATTCCTTTCTTTCTTCATTCATTCATTCTTTTCTCTTACTTTCTTCATTCATTCATTTCTATTTCTTTCTTCATTCATTCATTCATTCATTCATTCATTCATTCATTCATTCACAAGATGGGTGGTAATTTATGCATGGGCTCATATTGATTTTATTCATTCAGCCATTCAGTCACACGCCCATGCATAACCTTCAAAATGATTATGAAGGGAATATAATATCTAATAGCCCACTGGTACAACCCAGACTTGGTTTTGTTGCCTAATAAGGGTTACCCAAATGTGACCGTACATGTATTTCAGAAATTCTGGTTACTACCAAAAAGATGAACTTGTACTGAAAGATTTAACGTTAACGTTAACGTTATAAATATAAATAAAAATAATTTTTTTCACTCACCTACAAGTAGACTCCAAGACCTGATTCCGGGTGATCTCTTCAAAAATAAGATCAGGGGAGTTTTCTTCTTGATCTTCATGTAAACCATCTTGTCCCCAAGTCTTTCTCGTCGTTCTTTTCTCAAAATACAGGACTCCAATTTACACCCAGTTCACAAAAACACGCATGTTAACGAACGTTAGCATCGGTGGTGAATATTATGCGTTGTTGAGTGCACCACATACATTTCCTAGACCTTGGAGGTGAGAGAAAGAAGTATGATAACGCGTTACGTGAATTGCATGCACCGGTAAGTCGCTTAATCCTACCGCACCACATAAAACATTCCGTCAAACATGCTACAATTTTTTTTTTGTGTCGTGCAGCTGCAAAAAGAAAACCACCGCACCAATATTTATTTACATCCACTTCCGGGTTACAGCCAGAGGTATTGCACCAGCTCGTCTCATCCAATCAAAATGGACAAGGAAGAAAAATTGACCAATCAAAACTCTTGAAATGCACGCAACAACCAATCAGCAGTGAGGAGAAGGGCACGTACAGTAAAAGGATAGGGAATTTTCAAAATGGCGTCAAAATTTAGCGGAGTTTTGCAACTCACGGATTTGGACGACTTTATCACCCCGTCACAGGTGAGTTAAGTCGCATTTTATTAGTTTTGGCAATGCAGGACACATACTTTATCATTTGAAGCTGTTCACACAAATGTGCCACACTTAGATATTCAAAGAGACTCACGCAAATGTTGCATGTAGAAAGTGTGTGTGTCGACGCGCAAAAAGTTCTGAATTCTATAGCTTCATAATTTGTTGTAGACGCTCATACCTGTGTTGTCACCGTAGCCACGCTTGCTTGGAGAGTTACTGCACACCTTGACGTCCCATTGGCGTACGTTGTCGCTGAATATTCACTGTCGTCGTAACTGCACGCTGACCAAGGTGTGTGTGACAAGGACGTACTTGTCACTGCAATACCGAGCAATGTCGCTAGAGGGCACTCATGAACAGTCATGGTGAAAAAAAAGTTTGTGGAAGCGGGCCAAACTTTTCGATGAAAACGCTGCCACGATTGACTCCTTTGTAAAGCAAATATTAGATGATTAGATTGTTAGTGTAGCCTCAAACTCTTTCAAAGACACTGATACGTGACACGAATATATTTTAGCCACAAGACAAGGTGAATAAACATTTACGTTGCTCATACTCCGCCATTGCTTACATGGGTTTCGGCACGTAGAACGTTTCGGTACGAATTTCATAACAGGCAATACGTAAGGGTCTTTGTGTAGGATAGAGTGGGCGTAACGGTACATGGGACTAAAGCCAACCTGAGGCCCGCTAGCTGTAAACAAAGCCTGGCGATTTCTACTTGTTGTGGGATTATAATGGCTTTTACAGAACGACCCGATTTTAAGGTTTCTCAGCAAGATTTAACTACTAGTAGCAGGGCCAAAGAGCGGATCTAACTACATGTAAGGAGTCGGTATGCTGTAGGTACACAATGGACCAAGGAAAGAAGAAAATTACGTGTTGTGGAGAGTGTGTCTCAAAGGTGTTTTTTTCCAGGCTTTGATATGTTGTTAACAATAACATGCACACCTGTGTTGTACATGTACATGTACCTTGCTTCTTTGTTGTGACTGGACTTTTTTTTCAGGTCAAGATTAAAATACAATCTAATAATTTAGCTTTTCACATGGGTGCATTGTGTTTTCAACCATTGTTTGATTTGTCTCTTAAATTAAGTGCTTAATTTCCAGGAAGTCAAGTCATGCCGAAATATATTTTTTTTCCAGGAATGCATCAAGCCTGTGAAGGTTGAGAAGACGGCAGGTGAGGTGGGGAAGATTAAGATTCACAACGACGGCAGCTACGTGCAGGTGGCACAGGTGCGCATACATTATGTAGCAAAGATACTTAACCTCCTCCCTGCTTTCACCCATCCACAGTTTATGGCAGAAATATTTGTTTACACTATGGAAAATTCATCTTGAATTTTACTGATGGTATACATTGAGCAGGGCTCGAAATTCATTTTTGGGAATAGGTGCACCCAACCTGAAAAATTGGGCACACAATTTTTTGGGGGTACACCATATACGTAGAATGTCAGCAAAACATTGCCATCGGGCATCGTCAAGTGTCATCCTCTATATGTTATGTGGCCACAGTTTCGCCCAGAGAACATTGCAAGGTTGCCAACATGCAATTTTGTATATGCCATGTATGTATATGCCATTGACCTCTGAACTTGAATCTGGACCTGAACCTAAATGTGAGTTTAGGTACACAGCACTTAAGATATTACATTTGCTAATACTTGTGATATTCATTTTCAACTTCTCATTTTGCAGGTGTTTTTTCCCCACATGTCATATTGATTTTTCTCATTTAAACTGGACAAACAGTTGCCCAAGCATGTGACTGTCACGTGTACCAAAAATGGTAAAATATTTACTATAGGGATCCTTGACATATTTTTTGGATACCGCCCAAATAGTAAAGGACTCATCTTGGGGCTTGTTACTGTACATGTGCTCTTTTGAATGTCCAGAGTATGAAAGACTGATACAAATACAAAAGTACTAATGAGAGGCAATACATGTAATATGTTTCAACTATCATACAGATTGCCTTATTCAGAATATTTCTAGTTTTGGCCCCCTGAAATTGCATTTGTGGGTTTGGCTCGAAACCAAGAGGTCCTGAGTTCAAATCCTGCCATGCTACCAATCTTTTACTCTCCAAGCAGAGGTTGGTGGGGGAAGATCGTCACCGTTTTATATATGAAACATAGAAATCATATATAAAACGGTGACGATCTTCCCCCACCAACCTCTGCTTGGAGAGTACCAATCTTTGTACCCTTGGGAAAGGCACTTTACACAAATTTCCTCACTTCACTCAGGTGTAAATGAGTACCTAGCTTTGGTTAGGGACGTGCCACGGATAGGACGTTAAATGGAGGACTGGTCCCGTGTTTGGGAGAGCCACACCTCATGCACGTTAAAGAACCCAAGTGCCCACACTTATTGAAAAGTCATTCCCTGTGTGAGTGGTTCAAACCTTACAGTCTGGTGTTACGCAGCTTGTACTTACATGTACAAAACTCATGTGTTACGCCTATAGAGGCAGTGTACCAGTTATGCAAGACAAACAAATGTTAATCCAGTGTTGTTCTGTGTTGACAGACAGGAGAAGAAGTGAAGCTGCAGAAGGCTAAGATCACGCTGAATGACTGTCTGGCCTGCAGCGGCTGTATCACGTCTGCCGAGGCCGTCCTCATCACGCAGCAGAGCCAGGACGAACTCTACAGGGTGTTAGAACAGAACAGGCAAGCACAGGTAAACTGTGAACACTCCCAGTGTTACAGGGTCTTAGAACAGAACAGGCAAGCACAGGTAAACAGAACAGGCAAGCACAGGTAAACAGAACAGGCAAGCACAGGTAAACAGAACAGACAAGCACAGGTAAACAGAACAGGCAAGCACAGGTAAACAGAACAGACAAGCACAGGTAAACAGAACAGGCAAGCACAGGTAAACAGAACAGGCAAGCACAGGTAAACAATGAACACTATTGATCAGAGAGTGATAAGGCCTAGGGAAAAAAAATGTTTCCCGACCGACCCTAGAAAAACCGCGTACCCTAGTCTTTTTTTTGTGTGGAACCCTGAAAGGAACATGAATTTGTCAAGCTAATCAATCTTATTTAGCGCCATAATCTGACACCTGAGGGATGAAACATTGTACAGTAAGCTTCCCAACATTGCCATTGAAAACCACAAGTGTGCTCATGCAAGTTTTAATTATTACAGTACTGTTTAAAACTTGCATGAGCACACTAGTATTGTATAATTAAGTTGGATCACGAGAGATCACAAAGTCTAAAAAAAAAATCCCTACCTACCAACCTTAATTTCTTCATGGCTAAAATAGGAAATGCAACATTTTTTCCCTAGGCCTTAGATTTAGACATTGTTCATTTTTTTGTTCCCTGTTGATCTGAAAGAGTAAATCCTGTGTGTTTGATTTCCCCCCAGACATCACAGGAGAAGTTAGTGGTGATTTCCATCTCCCCTCAGTCCAGAACATCGCTGGCAGCCAGGTACAACCTGTCCAGTCTGGACACAGCCAGGAAACTCACCGGCTTCTTCAAACAACTGGGTAATATTTCAGTCATTCAACCACTTTTATATACATGTATCAAATCACTAGTAGTTCAATGGACCTATACCATTATTACGTCACAGTTTGTTTACCTATTCTAAAGAACATTCTAGAACGGTCAGTTAAAGAATAAAGATCATTTCAAAGTTTTCAAAGTAAGGTATGTCTGATTTTTGCTGCGTCTAGTTGTGTTGACACAGCATTACATGCCGTAATGGATGATTTAGTTTTGACATTAGACAAAAGTAGTACTGTATTAAAAGCCTTATATTAGGCTAACGCTACACAAACACACACCGCGCTATGCACCCCTGTATAATATAAGCGTCGATTGACCGGCATTCATTGCGGTAAACAAACTGTGACGTTTTAATGGTATAGGTCCATTGCCCTTTTTATTTAGTGTTGTGTTGTGTTTAGTGTTTAGGCCACACTGACTTAATCTTAGAGATGACAGACCCCCAAACTTGTTTGTGTGGGCGAATACCCTCCCCCGCCTCCCCCCCAAAAATGCTGCTAAACTGCAGGAATACAAAGCTGGTATACCGGTAATTGTGAATTTGCAGTAGCACATATCAACTTATACGACAGGCCAGCGCAGTTGTGAATCAGCACTGTACTGAGTTCTGGGGTTCCGTCGAGCTTCAGCAGCCTGGGTGCCATCCTCCTTAGTTACCACTGGCTCCCTTTTGTTGCTAGCTATCATTGGCTACGAAGGATGGCACCCAGGCTAAATCCTCGGAGGAGGTGTTTTTTTTGTTGGAGAACAGGCCAAAATCAATGTGCGCGCAGATATCATCCATAAAATTGTGTGGTCTTACTGTAGAAACTATATCCCAAGTTTAAAGTTAAAATTTTTGTTCGTCCGACACAAAAAATTCTCTCACCTAGAGCTTTCGACCAATTATAATGTATGCTCTCATGATCATTGTGTAAATTCTCCCCAGGTGCACATTACGTGTTTGACACGACGTTTACGCGTGACTTCAGCCTGCTGGAGAGCCAGCGAGAGTTCGTCCAGAGATTTCAGAACAAGGACACGTCCGCCCCCCTCCCCATGTTAGCTTCTGCCTGTCCAGGTAAACAGTTCTGACCCTCATGTACTCAGAACTAAGATTGATTGATTGATGTGCACATATGTAATAAAAACAAAGTTTACAAAATATAGGATACATACAAAAGATAGGTTATTTGTGTAAGATTGATATGCATTTAGTTGCATGCTATATCTTGTTTTTATGACTGTACTTATATCTATACACACATTTTTTGTTAAGTATGGGATTTTATTAAAATGTAATGTATCTCTGTAAGTTCTAGGAAAAAATGTTTGTTTCCTGTTTCCCGACCGACCCTAGAAAAAACTGCCAACCCTATGCTAGCCTTTTTTTAGGTGGACGCCTGCAAGGGACATAAATTTTTCAAGCTGATCGACCTTTTCCAGCTCCATGATCTGACACCTGAGTGATGAAACGTTGCACAATCAGTGAAAAGGGTCCTCATGCAAGTTTTACTTTGTCCAAGAGTATGGTAAAAGTTGGATCACAAGTTGGATCACTAGAGATTGCCAAAGACTTTAAATAAAGAAAAGAAAAAAAAACAAAAATAATCCCTACCTACCGACCCTAATTTTTTCAGGACTGAAACACGAAACAACACATTTTTTTCCTAGGCCTAAGACTGACAACTGTTTTTTTCTTGCTGAATGTAAAGTATTTGTTTTCTACAGGTTGGATCTGCTATGCAGAGAAGACCCATGGAGAGTATGTGTTACCTTACATCAGTACCACCAAGTCTCCTCAGCAGATCATGGGCTCTCTAGTCAAGGATCACTTCTCCAAACAACAAGGGAAACCTCCTGACCAGGTGTCTATCATCAGTATCATATCTTCTTTCCTCATCTTCTTCTTTGCTTTTTTACCACCAGATAACCCCAGCTAAGGCAAAGTAGTGTTCACTAGTGCTGTGTACCTAAACCCACGTTCAGGTTCAGGTCCGGATTAAGTCCAGAGGTTTAGGTTCACGTCCAGACTTGTAAGTTCTGACCTAAACCCAGGGCATATACAAAATCTGGACGGAAGTTCTCAGTGAACATTTCCCAATGGAAAATGGGGCATCTTTACCACAGAATTTTGCAGCAAGCACTACAGGCTACACTACCAGGGTTTAGAAGCAAGATATGTTGTTTGTGGGGCACGTCTGGGCAAAACTGTGGCCACATACATGTAATTTACGGAGGCTGACACTTGACGATGCCCAATGATTTATTCATTTTGCAGCGCAAATTTTTGACAGGGGAATATGATTTTTTTAAAGTCCGGAACTAGTTCCAGACATTAATTTTTTTTTACTTGAACCTAAACAAAGTCCAGAACTACACAGAACTAGTTCCAACGAACCGGTACACAGCACTAGCTTTGTCCTGCAACAGTCCTTAGTAGTGCTACATACTGGTTCACTGGACTTGGATCCGGACTTGTAAGAATGTTTAGGTTCAAGTCCAAAAAAACCTAAAAGTCAAGAACCGAGTCCGGACTTATTGCCATAAAAGACCATTTCACATACCCCTTTTCTTTCCAAACCACCTAAAACCTTCCGTAGATTGCAAAATCTTTGCTACAAAATGAAGAAAACATTGCCATCTGGCATCGTCAAGTACCGGCCTCCATGTTATATGTGGCCAAAGTTTCACCCAGACAACATTGCAGGGTTGCCAACATGCAATATTGTATATGCCATGGGTTTAGGTCCAGACTTACAAGTCTGGAACTGAACCTAAACCTCTGGACTTGAATCCGGACCTGAACCTAAAATTGGGTTTAGGTATGCATCACTAGTCCTTAGTAGCTTGCCGGAGTGTGTGAAATAACACAATACTTATCTTGTCCCCCACCACAGATATACCACGTGACAGTCATGCCGTGTTTTGATAAGAAGCTGGAGGCGTCCAGAGAAGATTTCTACAACGACGTGTACAGAACCAGAGACGTGGACTGTGTCATAACTTCTGGTGAGTCCTGCAAACAAAATCTGTACAACTGGACCAGTAGGTTTGACAAAACATCTTATTACCTGGATGTCTAACCTTCTGGTGACCGACGGACCAGTAGGTTTGTTTGTCAATACACATGAGCAAAAGTTGTGCAATTATTAGCTTGTGACAGTTTTTGTTGACGAAAAAAATACATTATGTATATTTTGTACCTGTTTGACTTTTGTGCTCAGTGTGCACAATTATGGACTACTGTACCAGAGAATTTCTAAAGATTGAACTATGACTTAACCCTTAACCCCTTTTTGCTTTGGTACCCAGGTGAGGTAGAGGCAATGTTAGAGAAGGAGGGGATCTCACTGGTAGATGTCACCCCTGCAGACCTGGACACCTTGTAAGTTAAACATAGTTCCTATGCCAAGACTATTGTAAACTCAGTTCAAGGGGATTTGCTATGCCAAGACTATTGAATCTCGGTTCAAGGGGGTTTGCAGTGTTATACATGTAGTTGGTTATGATGTACAGTATACAATCTGTGCTTCCAGGTTCAGTAGTACACCAGGAGCTGAACTTCTCAGTCACAGTGGAGGTGGGTCAGGGGGATACCTGGAGCACATCTTCAGATACGCTGCTAGGGAACTCTTCGGACAAGACGTGCAATCAGTGAATTACAGGACACTCAGGTAGGTTTCTTTCTTTGATCACAATTCTGTATTGAAACTGTATTAAGTGGTTATAGCACATTATCTTATAGCCAGCAGACGTTGACCAATCAGAAGGCTCCATTTCTCATCAGTTATCAGGCCATTCTAAGTGGTCGGTTATTCGTATAACTGACCACTTTTTGGACAGTATCACCACTCTCACTTGGTGGGTTTATTTGGTGGTTATTGCACCTGACCAGGGATTATCTCACCATATACACTTCGGGGTGGGGCATTAACCCTTTATTAGATCACATACTGAAGGAATGAAAACAGTCCTGTAAGAAATTTTGCCCAGAAATGTTGGTTAGAAGTAGTTTATGAGAATATATGCATCACAAGTGCATATCATGATATAAGGCCACACCAATTTAATTTCTTGGTTAACGGATTTTTCTAGAAAAATAATGGAGCGGGCGGGCGAAAAAAAAATAAAAATAAAAACAGGCCTAGGCATCGTATTATGGCCCAAAATGGTACGATAGGAGCCATGAAGGCAACACACCAGGCAGGTTCAAAATTTAAACAATGAATTTTGAACTTTTAATGATATCATTGCATTGAAGGATGGAATAACTGTAACAACTAGGATGAAAGAACTGTTTTCAACTGTTCAGGACGAAATATGAGCATTTTGCAGTTGATTCTGGATTTTTATTTTTATTTGCAAATCAGAAAAAAAATGAAGCGGCGAATCCGTTAACCAAGAAATTAAATTGGTGTGGCCTAAGCTACAAAATTACAAGATATTATATACTTTCAGTTGTGAAAACCAAATCTATTTTTGGCTTACACAGTGATTTAAGTTTTCATGTTTTCCTTATACTATCTCTGTGTCTTCTAGGAACAAAGACTTTAAGGAGGTGACACTGGAGGTGGAAGGGAAGGTAGTTCTAAAGTTTGCCCTGGCCTACGGCTTCAGGAACATCCAGAACATGGTTCAGAAGATCAAACGAGGGAAGTCACCCTACCAGTTTGTGGAGGTCATGGCATGTCCCTCAGGTATTGTCTTTGTACATGTCACAGTAGAGATGCAAATCCAGTAGAGTTGGCAACTCTACTAGTAGAGATGGGAATCCTAGTATGTATACTACTGAGTTCCTACTGAGTTGGGAACTCTACTAGTAGAGATGGGAATTCCAGTCTCTACTAGTAGAGATGGGAATTCTGGTGTTTTTACTCCAATATCTACTAGGAGTGTTCCAAATTCTCTTACCAGACATTGGAATTCTAATCTTTTATAGGACAAATGGGAATTCTTTGAGTTAGACCAGGATATTCTCCAATTCTAGCAAGGAACAATTTTTTTTAAAAATACTAGTAGACTGAACACCTAAAGTTTCAAATTTATCATATTATAAGGTAAGCCTACATTCACAATTACTATAGATTTAGTTAATTAAATTGCTTCATATTTCAGATATCAAATTGTGCTTCTATCAATACATTCATATCAATTCTGCTTTTTGCTGCTCATCATCTGCCATATCTTCTGTTCACTTTGACATCAACTTTAGAACTGGCTTGGTATGACTGATTAGCTCTTATATACCCAGTCACTAACTAACTGGAAAAACCGGTTTAGCACATTGGGTCTCTAACTCATAATGGCCTGATGCAAATGTCTCTGTTTTACATTTCAGTGGCAAAAAAATTGAGTGATGTTGGGTAATGATTGAGGTGTGAAAATATTCAGTCTATTTTCCAAAACATTTTTAGGTAACTAATATGACTGTGCCCTGCTAGAATTAGGTAACTAATATGACTGTGCCCTGCTAGAATCGTATAAATACGATTCCCATCTCTACTAGTAGAGTTGCCAACTCTACTGGATTTGCATCTCTACTGTGACATACATGTGTATCCTCCTGTACATTTCCATTGTAAGGAGTATATTTCAGTATACAAGGAAGATGTTTTAGGTCCTAGGTTCATAATCTTAAATTCAGACCATCATTTCCTTTTCTTGAATTGCTGCCGATCATTGAAAATGCAGGAAATTCATTGGCTCACGCCTTCGGTGCTTGACATAATGTTATGCCAAACAAAATTGCAATGAAGGAAAAAGAATCAGGCCAGGTAGAAAACTGATTCAGACTTGTGTTTTCTACTATCATAGGATATTGATCATCATTCATGATGATTTCATCAGGTTTGTAGAACAAAGAATATTAGCCAGGTATTATTCCTACCTTGCTTATGTCACACTGATTTAATTTATTGGTTCTTGGATTTGTCTCTTCATTCTGAATCAACTCAAATAAGCTCATACTTTGCCCCCAACAGTTAAGGAAAGTCCTTTTCTTCCTAGTTGTAACAGTTTTCCCATCTATCAATGCAGTGGTTTGATTAAAAGTTCAAAATCATACTTTAAATATTAACCCAGCATTTGGGGCTATAATAGGATGCCTAGACCTGTTTTTATTCTTATTTTTCTTTTACCCTGTCACGTCATATTTTTTCTGAAAAAAACCTGAAAACCAACAAATTAAATTGATGTGGCCTTACGAGCAGTACACTAGTCAGAAGCTCTGAGGAAGGTGTCCGATAGACATCAAAACATTAGCAAGGTAGGAAGAATACCTTGGGGATTTATAACATCATGTTTGTACTCTACAGGATGTCTGAATGGAGGAGGGCAGGTCAGAATAGGAGACAAGGAGGCAGACAAGGATCTCCTGACCAGAGCAGAGGAGTTGTACTCCGCCCTGCCTGTTAGAACTCCTGAGGACAACCCTGCGATAGAGTCCCTGTACACAGAGTGGCTGAGTGGGAGGAGCAGTGAGAAGGCCAGACAGATGCTGCACACGTCCTACCATCCTGTAGAAAAGATGACTAACGCTCTAGCAATCAAATGGTGATCACAGTGATGTTTTAGTTAGTTGCTTTTATGCATACTTAGGCCACCGCAAGTAAATTTTATGGATGACATCCTCAGCAGACTTCAAATCGAATGTGATAGGGCAAAAAAAAAAAACGAGGTGGGCCCCACAAAACAAGATTCCTGTCAACTGTTTACTGTCAACTATTACAACGTCCATTTGTCACTGAAACAACACTGAAAAATAAAAGTTGTACATCATTAAAATCATTGTACAAATGGTTTTGATTCAATGGGAACATATAAAAGGAATGAAATACATCACTGCATCAAAGGAATAAGAGTCTTGTCTCCTCTCTTCATAGTTATCTGCCATCCACATTCTGGCATGGCAACAGACATCTTTGCCCATTTTAGACATGTTGACCACTGTCAGAGAACAACTAATTTTTTTTCCCCCAAAATCCATAAAAATTACTTGCTTTGGCCTTACTTACAGATGTTTTGCCTGAATCAGAATGCCCGTTCCCCATGTATACCACTGACCAGTGGGGGAGCTGCTAGAATGGTGATTTAGTCAGGCTATCTAAAAACTATCAAATCAATTTTAGCTGCCAAATCCTTTTTGTCCTCTCTGTAGGAGTCTCAGCAGCTCAAATAGTCTGGTAACCAGGTTATCTAAGAATGATGTAGCCTTACCCTTCCTAAGCTTAAGGAGCTTGTCATTTACAAGGAATAAAATGTGCTCTGTAAAAAGATAGCAAATAAATGTTATTAAAGGTGATATTTCAGTCATTTTTATAGCAGTTCTGTGGTTCTGTTAATTTATTGTCAAATGTAGTACAATGTTTCCTTCAAGCTGATGATATCTATTTGGGAAATGTTTTGGAAATTTCTTAGAAATACCAGGTGTTACTTGAAACGTTTTTTCAAGAGTTACTGGACATACATGTACTTCAAGTTAGTAAAAGAATCTGATGATACAAATGTACCATGTAGTATTAAAACTACATGACTTTGTTCATTGTCCTTGTCTGTCTACAATTTCATTACAAAGCAACTATAACATGTACAAATGTACCTCAACAACATAAAATGCTCGACAGAAGCCAATAGTAAAATAATTTAGGTTTGTCTTTGTTGCAATGATAGTATTATGTCTTTGACTTTGGTTGAAAGAACAATACCGGTACTTGCTTTTTGGTAAGATACAATTACATGTTTGTGTACATATGTATGTCTTGAGTAAAAGACTATGTACAGTATTTCCATATTGTAGATGTCTTTTAGTAATGTCTCTTTTTGTAGCACTGTTACTTGGAAGAAAAGGCTATGCCTTGCTTTTAATTCTCTTGCCTTAGAAAGGATCTCTCTCTAACAAGTCCAGATTCTTATGACATACATTTCCGATTCTGTAGTTCCGATTCAATCTGTATGTGTTCCATCCACGGTAAGGTTTCCATCCTAGTGAGGCCCCCTGGCAGTTGAATGTGTCAGTGCGGCTCTTATACACTGTTTCTGTATAATCTTGTAGTCCAAATTCATGCAGTCAAAACACTTGGCCTTGGTCAAACACTGATAGTTCTGAAGATGTTGAACCCGCTGTGGGCTGTGCTCACGAGGACCCCTGGCAGCTGCCGGTGCCAGTGCAGCTCTTATAGGTTGTTTCTGTGGAACCTTGTCAAAATCCTATCCGTAGTCCAAATTCATGCAGTCAAAACACTTGGCCTTGGTCAAACACTGATAGTTCTGAAGATGTTGAACCCACTGTGGGCTGTGCTCACGAGGACCCCTGGCAGCTGCGGGTGCCAGTGCAGCTCCTTGATATCGTTCTGTCCCATGTGAACAAACAGCAGCTGCGGCGGTACGTCCGGTACGCCCTGCACGGCTGTCCCCTCATCGTCCTTCTCCACCGCCAGGTCCCACATGGTGAGCTGATCGTCCGCGCCCGAGGCGGCGAACACGGTACTGTCGTCTGGGTGCCACTCTACCGAAGTGATCGGCGCCGTGTGGTGTTTGAACACTGCCACTGCTACTCCCTTCTGCAACAAGAATTCAATATATGTATTTCAAAACAACATCAATCTGTATCTGTATAGCTGGTATAACTGCCCTTTGGCGTAACACACCAGCTTCACAGACACGTGGCACGGCAGGAACCAGCTACATTACACCGAACTCTAATATTGTTTAAAACTATCTAATGATAATGCCCCTACTGTACTTGGTGACAGCGAGTTACACTCTGCGATAGTTCTAGGAAAGAATGAGTTTTTTGTATACAAGATATACGTCGGTGAAGGTTAGGCATCCAGGACAATAAGATAGCCAAAAAAAAACAACAATTACACAAGCAACTGGATATGATTTTGGAAATGGTCAACTTGCAAAATCATATCCATGATGTTTTACATACATATTTTACATACTAGTATGTGCATGTATGAATGTTATTCTGACTGGAAGGTGCACTAGTGCATATTAGGCAAATAACACATGAATGCAGTGTAGCATTGGGATTGTTCAGGACATTATTGGTAAACATACCAGACCCTGTGCATTGACATGTGTTGATTGGGAAGACATATGCCTGAGTGTATTTGCGTGCCAGGCTATACTCTTGCACTAATACTTTTTAGGGTGCAAGTATGGAAGCCCCAGTATACAAATACATGTAGTTTGGCACTCAAGCTAGGGAATACAAAATCTTGGACAAGAAAGACAAAAAAATGACACCGACCTGAAACTGTCGCAGGTCCCACACCTTGACCACTCCGTCATCCCCCCCTGACACGATGAATGGTTCGTGCCGGTTCCAGCTGATGACGTTCACGTCGCGTTCGTGTGCCGTTGTTGTTAGCATGTTGGCCTTGCTGGGGGCTGCGCGGACGTCCCATATCCGTATGGTCTTATCCACAGAACAGGATGCAAAAACCTGCAACAAGGCAAGAGAGGTTTCAGACTTTATGCCTACAGAAGAGGTCCCTATACATATTGCAGTAAGCACATCGGCAGAACGTTCTGCACCTTCGCAAAACCCGTAATGTACTGTGCATAGCACTTTGGCAGAACGTCTCATATAAGGTCGTATTTTCCCATTCAAGATAAACATCCCGTCTGTAGTTTCCAAATCTGATGTTGGAGATGATATCATCTGCAACAGACAAAATTCTGATGCAACGTTGACCAAACATCCAACAAAAACTGAAAAATCAGGTTTTCACGCAGGTGCAATGCATTCTGACAACGTGCTATCACACAATGTACATGTAATTTATTACTACAGTTGGACTACATTATTGTCTAGCTCTTGAGACATTTGTTTCATGATGTGTGGCTATATACAGCATTCTAATGCATAAAAATGCAGATATGGGAATTCATACAATAACATTGAAAGTACAAAATGTAACAATCTGACTGGTTCACATTGCACAGCACAGGCGTTGTAAGCCAAGGAAAATGACAGATGGTCTCTGAAACAACCTTAATAATATGTCAGATAATGCTAAACTGCACTTTATTCTTAGAGGCTCCTCAATGTTACCCTCTATGTGCAACTTTAAAACGATGCAACTCACTCAGGTTTACATTGGAGATACCAAGCGCTTCTAGCTCTGCTTGACTGTTTCTAACAGTCAATTAGATATAGAAGTCCAAATACTACGTAAGTGTTAATGGGCCTAAATTCTCCTCCTAGCTCTGATTGGCGGATGTTTTTCCGCAAATGAGATATAGGAGGTTACCATGTAATCTTATCTTTCAAATAGCTCTGTTAGAATTTAATTTAATATTTTAATGTCTTGGGTTGGTGGGACTACGGCGCACATGTCAACTTTGTATATTTAAACGTTAATTGTACCTTTTTTGTGTGTGGCGCTGTTAATATAAGTTGTTAACTTGAGTGCAGCGTCACACTGTCCTTGTTATGTCTTTATGTTTTGATGAATAAAAAAAAAAATCAGCTGAATAAACCTCTCGGTTGTGTAAAAAGACTCTGAGAGTCACTGGTCTATTGTAAAGAATGACCAGACGTACCGTTGCTTCATTAGGTGACCACTGGATGTCCTCTACAGACTGGGTGTGTCCAGTGAAGGGTCTCTGGTCCACTGTCCAGCCTCCGTCCTGCAGGGTCCAGACATGGATGTCCTTCCTACAGTCTCCTGTGGCCAGCCGACCTGGACACAACACACACACCAAGGTATTCACTACACCAGCTTACCTTTCACTGATTGCCTGAACTGCTTACGTCACAGCATTTTGAATATAATCAGAACACCATTCTAGAACTGGCTTTCGCTTGCGTTGTCCCCCCTGGCAGATTTACTGACGTGTGTAACTCTGACTTCTAAAAGTTCCTGACCTGCACCAGTACAATGAGTCTAAAGCTTATCGATACTTGGCTTAAGGATGCCTGTCCCATTTTCTTCTACTCAATCTCACCAGATAGCCAATTCTGGTACCTGACAGAGGGCAGAATGCAGACCATTGCAGTGATCTGCCAGGGGGGACACCGTAAAGGAAAGCCAGTTCTAGAAAGGCGTTCTATTTGAAATGTCCCACCTGTGACGCAACAGTTTATTCGATCCATGAAAGGTAAACTGGTCTATTAGGCCACACTATCTTAATTTTAAGGATGACATCCTCAGAAGACCCCAAAACTAATGAGAGCAGGCGAATAAAAAAAGTTTATCAGCAAAAAAAATGCTAATAAACCACAGGAATACAAAGCTGGTATTGCAAATTTGTGGTTGTACATTACTACTCTTGCAACAAGCCGACACATGCTGGCCTTTTGCAGCATTTATGAGTCGGCACTGCACGTGCACTGAGTTCTAGAGTTCTGTGACACCTTGGTAGCCTGGGTGTCATCCTCCATAGTTACTGCCGGCTCCCTATTGTCAGTAGTTACAATGGATTACCGAGGATGGCACCGGGCTTCAGCTGAGTTTTTTTTAGAATAGGCTAAACTCAATGCCCCTGCGTATGTCATCCATAAAATCTAATCAGTGTGGCCTAAAGATGTATAAAGATGATGAAAAGTGAAGAGGAAGAAACCAATGTCAGGTACCATTGACCGTTGTTGACCAATCCACAGCAAACCCCTCAGACTGATGTCCAGGGAAGGAGTAGACGGGCTGCATCTTGTCCTTCTGTTTCTCGAAGTTAGCGATGGCGCTGGGGTCCTCGAGGGCGCGCAGGGGTTTACTGAGGTCCCAGATGTGGACAGAGCCTTTGTCGGACCAGCTGGCAGCAAGATGGGTGCCCTGGACTACAGTGGTCTGGGAAGAGATAGTAGTACCAGTAAGTTTTACATTCCCCAGCAAAATGTACCAGACTAGAAACTATAGCTGGTGATACGTTTGTGAAAATTCTTGTTCCCAAAATTCCTATGTACACATTCACTGATGAAGGGTGTCAGAACAACACCCGAAACGTTTGCTTATTAAAACTTCTATCCAGTTTGAAAAAAGTCTAAAATACTATCTTACTATAGCTGGTGATATGTTAAATGTATATGTATACCTCTTTTAGTATAGTCTAGCAATACATTAGACATCAAACAACATATATGACCTTAATCTAATGACATCTATATCTTAACACACAAAATTTTGTCTGTAAAATAGCAGCAAAATTCCATCAAATGACGGAAAGACAGATGCTGTCTAGAACACTTGCTCAAGGCCACACCAATTTAATTTCTTGGTTAACGGATTTTTCTAGAAAAATAATGGAGCGGGCGGGCGAAAAAAAACAAAAAAAAAAAACAAGGCCTAGGCATCCTATTATGGCCCAAAATGGTATGATAGGAGCCATGAAGTCAACACACCAGGCTGGTTCAAAATTTAAACAATGAATTTTGAACTTTTAATGATACCATTGTATTGAAAGATGGCAAAACTGTAACAACTAGGATGAAAAGGACTGTTTTAAAC
Source organism: Branchiostoma belcheri (assembly GCF_001625305.1). Lineage (NCBI taxonomy): Eukaryota > Metazoa > Chordata > Leptocardii > Amphioxiformes > Branchiostomatidae > Branchiostoma > Branchiostoma belcheri. The sequence continues at coordinate 637,591 of NW_017802492.1, forward strand.
TGTTCAGGGCAAAATAGGAGCATTTTGCAGTTGATTCTAAATTTTTATTTTTATTTGCAAATCAGAAAAAAATGAAGCGGCGAATCCATTAACCAAGAAATTAAATTGGTGTAGCCCAAGGCTTAAACTTGTCTTCAAGGCTGACACTTGATTGATGAAACATTGTAACAACATTGACATTGACATTGAAAATATAAGTTGGACCACTACTAGAAAAGTAAAAAAAAAGTCTAAAAAAAGATAATCCCTAACGGGGGGTGCCCTAATTCCGACCCATCTCTATTATACCGAACTAGTTTGAAAAATCCTTGTTGCGGCGTTATGCATGGGAGCACGTGCCTAAAAATAATCACAAGAATGGACAATGTTTTTGTGTTGATATCGGTAATCTCACAAAGTTTGTTTTAGTTCCTACATTCCGACATCAGACGAGTGAAAAATCTGTGTGAATTCAACGCTTGTTCGGGGGTTGACGAGCGTGTCAAAAATGCAGGTTTTGCTTTTCAAACAGCCACTTTGGAGCAAGTCACGTAATCGTAAAAAGAGGACTTGTTTGGGACAGATTAACATTTGTAGATTGTTTTAGTTATAATTTGTGTATTATTATTTCTAACCTCTCTTCTCAGATCGACCTGTGTTAAACACTAGGTCGGAATTAGGGCACCCCTCTTGCGATAGAACGTTCCACCGGCAAAATGACCAAAAAACTGCCGTGTGTTTCGTGAACCATTACGCTTGGGTGTAAGGCGCTACACTCAAGTGAAATACACAGCTGTGCAGCCTTAATCGTTGTGATCTTCATCTGTCAATATTATATCTCATGTTGCGCGGGTTTTTGGTCAGATAATCTATTACCAAAGGTCTGTGTGTTTGCATGGAACATAGGTCGGAATTAGGGCACCCCCCGTTACCTACTGACCCTAATTTTCTTTCCAAAAACACCAGTTCAACACCCACAATTTGTCTGTCTTACCCTGATCCTGTTGACCCCGCCCTGATGTTGGAACATGACAGTGTCCAGCTGTGGCTTCTCCTCCTCATCATCAGACTCATCATCTTCATCATCCTCATCTGTGTTAGTTCTGTCATGGACATCAAATCAGTGGTTACAAGACCAGAGTACGGACAGTAACACAGCAGGGAGAAACACAAATACAAAAAACATTTCTTTGGTTTTCTGTTGGTTAGAGTTATTGTATAATTGGAGATTGGAGGAGTAAGTCACTACTCCTTGTTTGACAGCTATAACTGTTGATTCATTTTCAGATCTAGATCAATTGTGAGGGAAAAAGCACAAGTGAAAGAAGGATTTCTTTGGTTTTTCTGTTAAGTTAAGGCATACAGTATTTAAGGAAATTGTATTAGAAATTGCAGGAGTGCTATGCTGTTTGACAGCTTCTCTATTCTTCTTTCATTTTGAGGCAGCCGCCTTCAACTAGCAGAAGATTCTGCTGCCTTTTTGTGGCTGATACAAGATGGGGTTTGCCAGGCCTCCATCCGGGAAAGTCATGTAAAGTGCCTTTCCCAAGGGTACAAGATCGGTGACATGGGAGGGTTCGAACCCGGGACCTCTAGGTTCCGAGTGAAATGCTCTGCCGCTACGCAACATAACCCCACCATCTTTATCAATTCTAATGAAACACCATTCATGCCAGTAAACTATATGTCCTTACTTGTTGAGGTTGCTCATCTTCATCAGTATGACATGGTTGGGGCGCCCGATCTCAGCCTGTGTGCCGGCGACCATGTAGGCAGTCAGGGGGAATGTCTCTCTCTTCTCACCCAGACTGTCCTGCAGTACGTCAAAACTCAGGCAGGGGGCACCTGTAATACAGTGCAGGGTTGCAGAAACAAAACATGAGTGAAAACATGTCGGCAGAAAAAAGGTCCACCTGCGAAACCGTAGTGTATTGTGCATAGCACTTCGGCAGAATGGCTCATATAAGGTTGTATTTTGAGTATATAAGGTTGACATCCCGAAAGTATATAGTTTCCAAATGTTGTGTAGGAAAAGATATAATCTGCAACGGCAAAATATTTGATGCAACGTTGACCAAACATCCAGCGAAAACTGAAAAATCAGGGTTTTGCGCAGGCGCAGTACATTCTGCTGACGTGCCATGAGTGAACTGCGAGAACTAATCTCCAAACAGACGTTGGGGCAAAGTAAGTCTTCTTATAACCTATCTTCAGATCCATGTTGCCATATCCTTGGTCTCACCTGTTTAGGCCTAGGAAAAAAAATGTTGTGTTTCCGGTTACCCGACCGACCCTATGAAAAACCCCCCGACCCTAGCCTTTTTTTGGGCCGACCAAAAATTTCGAGCGGCTAGCGGTCGGTTTTCAAAATTGGGGGTTTTATCCCCGATAAATGTGCTCGTCATTACAATTTTCTTCGGTCGGGCGGCGTGGATCGAGCGCTAATTGCACGGGTCGGGCCGCTATTCATAATTTCCATTGTTGGCACAATCCTGTGAATTGACGATGAATTGTCGATCTCGCCATGACGCCGCAAAGAAAACGTTGTCATTGGTAGAAAATCTGACACCCCGCTGGCGTTTCACAACAAAATTTTCTGTAAACAACTCCGACTGTCTTTGTTTACATCGCGAAAGCTCACCGATACAAAGTAAAACTCCCGCCGGCCGGCCGCGCCCGACCACATGGTTGCGGCATGGCGCTAAGTTTTCGGCAGCTCGACGGAAAAATAATCCATCCCCAGAAGAAATGTTACGCATGAAAATAACAACTACAACTTGTTTTCCTCGTTATATGAGTTTTTGAGGCCGTAAAATGTTTAAAACGGTTGAAATTTGCTCGAAAAAACGGCTCGAAAATTGACGGCGAGAAAGACAACATGGCCGACCTGTTTTCACAATAACTGGTCAAAGGTCAAGATAGCATCCATATGTATAGATACATGTAATAAGTACATATTACAGTGCTAAAACGATACTTTAAACGCATGAAAAATATTTTTTTCGGCTACAACTGAAATAAAAATTCACTTATATTTTAGTAAGGTTTAATTTTCAAACATTACTGAGAAATTTTCCGAATTTATTGGTTTATTGTGTAATATTGTTGTTTCTATATATGTGCGGTTGGATGCTGTCATTGTAAAGACCCTTTACATATTGGGAGAATCAGATGAGATATTAGAGATTATCACGCTTAGTACCGTGACCCGAGTGTCTCTCAAAAATTGTTTTCGAGTGGAGTTTATAAACATGATCACATTTTTATTTGTTCAGCTGTGTCAATATGTGATTTGTTTGAGAAATAGGATTTGGTTTAGTTTTTAATATATTAATGTCAGTTAACATCTTTGGAATAAATTGCTCCAAGTTCCAGGTAGTAAATACATGTACATTTTGTATCATGTATTTTTCACTTGTTGAACTCGTGGAAGCACCGTTGGCCCCGGTTAGGGGTCATCCGGGGAACCTATGCCCAATTTTTTCAAAATTAAGGGTGATAATAGAATTTTTTTTGAACATGAGGATAATAAGTACAGATCTTGAACCTTTCTACTGCCTTATACATCTGCAGTTGTACAGAAAATGTAGAACTGAAGTTGCAGGAAATGACCTCCATTTGTGTTTGGAAAAGACAAAATGCGAGGGGGTGGGTGGGTGTGGGGAAACCCCCTCCAGACCTCCCCTTCGCACCCTCCTCCACCCTGCTCTGAATTTCTGGGGAGATCCCTGTATATACAAACTCTTTTGTTGAAGAATTTTACGATCTGTTTTGTACTGCCCAATTTTCTGTGTAGTACAAACAGATCATACGTTCATTGTCCCGGCTTTGACTAAAAAAAAAAAAAAGGGAAATCCCTACCTACCGACCCTAATTTTTTCTGGACTGTAATAGGAAACACAACATTTATTTTGTTAGGCCTTAGAATAGTCATGTACAAGAGACGAGTAGCTAAGTTCCCACAACACCGGGAATCGAACCCGGGGAGCCAGCCTACGAACGCAACTAACAGACTAACTGCTAGGCCAAAGGGTCCGGACTCCGGACCCATTTGACTGGGTCAGTCAGTTAGTGGTGCTTGGACCCCACTGTTCCAATTCAAGTGCGTGTTCTTTTTACATTGAAATGCTAGTAGCTAGCTGCAAACATCTTGAAATTAAGTTATACTTTTCGAAGAGCAGCTACTAGTATTTTGTGCGGTTTTTATATTAAAAGACACTGGAATAGTGTCAATCCTATGTCCAAATGAACAGATGTAACCAAGGAGCTACTAGTATTTTTTTAAGCTCCTTGATGTAACTAAGAATCGTGTACGCACTTGAGACCGGACAGTAGTTTTTGTCCTAGTCTATCTAGATGGACCGCACTACACGATCAGTCTTAAAGACATTTCTACCCTTCTTTAAGGAGGATACGGAACACATATCATACAACTCAGAATTAAATCTAAGGAGTGCTACAAGAAAAAACGTTCGTGTCATGTTTTTCGAGACCATGCGTGTTTGTGGGAGGGGGGCGCATACATACCTGTCTGTGCTTGATGGTACATTATGTAGGCGGATTCGTCGTGTACGAGCTCCTCCTCCTCGCCCATGGGATCGCCGGGCAGGTACACCTTCGTCTCCGCGGGTTTGTCGCTGTTCTGCGGGCTTTCCTCGTCACTGTCCCCGCTGTCGTCTGCATCCAACATCTCTACTTCCTCGTGGTCGGCCATGCTGGGTCCACGTGTGACCCGGAAGTACAAAATGGGCCATGCCACTGTCCATGCAGGGGGGTTCTTTTGGTAGGCCAAGGAAAATATGAGGATTAGGCCACATAAGGTAAATTTTATGGATGGCATCCTCCGCAGACTCCAAATCTAATGCGAGCGGGCGAAAAAACAACAAGGCGGGCCTAAAAACAAGGTTCCTACATTTTCAAATTTTGTCTCAATTGGTTTTGATTTATATATTAGTGGGAACATCACATATAACGTTACACAAACAAAACATTAAATCAGAGCATTTTCTTATCTCCTCTCTTCATATTTATCTTCCATCCACGTTCCGGCATAGCAACAGACATTTTGCCCATTTTTGGCCCACTATCACTATATGTATCAGAGGGCAACAAAATTTCTTGTTTTTTCTTTTCCAAAATCAGGCGAAAATTGATGCGCGGGCTGATGTCATCCATAAAAATTACTTGCTGTGGCCTTAATCTCTAAGCGGATCTTTCGGTGGTCTCGAAAGACATTTTCAAATTGGCCAGGCTGTATCCATTAGCCTCTGACCAATGGATGCTGCCTTGCCACCTATGATCTGCTTGGAGATTAAGTATGCTTTCCGCACTACCAGTACTCTCATTGTAGAAGCGCCCCCTACATTGCTTTGTCAACACAAATCGAAAGGGGGCGCTGTCGCATGTGAGGAGAGAGAGTCAATGACCTTGAGTCACTAGCAAGAGCGAGTCATTGACCTACAAGCTTGCACAACATGTATTGGCTCCTTCCAACGTTTGCAGCCAACTTTTTGAGTGCAAAAATAATTCAAGTGCTGTGAAGAGTACAATTTCACCCGGTTATCTGCCTTGGCAGAGCCGTAAAGTTAATGATACAGAAGTGATTGTGATCATGAAAGGTCTGATCTCGTTTTTCATTTCAAATGCTCCTCTGACATTCTATTGTCTACCATTTTTTGACAGTTTTGACTAGTACCTGGGACCTTACTTTACTCGTCAATCCGAAAAACAGTAGTTTGCTCTAAAATTGACCTTTGAAAAATGCGCGCGATTCAGAGAAGAAGTGGCGAATTTAGGCCCCCCTCCTTTAGATGGGGATGTGTGAATTACTTCCTTCCCATCCCACTGACCTATTTACAAAATGTTAGAAATAATTGTAGATAATTGTAAAAAAATGGTACAGTGCTGTTAGAAATAGGGAGTATCTAGAAACTATTGGAAATGTCATATTCCACATCAGGAATATTTCAAACGTTTTACAAAACCAGGGAATTATTTAGAATGTTGAAACGATATTCAAAATATTCCAAATTATGAAATTTCTTAGACAAACAATTACAAAAAAAATCAAAATAATGACAATAACAACCCACACGGTGACGCGGAATTGACTCTATAGTTTAAACAGTTTGATTTTTAAGTAAAAAAAGATTTAGTTATTGTACTTGGTAACCAGAGAACAGTGTAATTCTTTGTCTTGTTCAGTGCCCTGCGGCAAGCTAGTCTGAGTTGTCTGTAGTGCAGCGAATTAGCGGCAGAGTCTCTGATGTCAACATTATAGATGTCAGCCCAAGACCTTCTGACTTGGCCAACGGCGATTCTTCGGGGGATGTTTCGGCGAACAATAGACTAGTTCTGACCCTTAGCACTTCGGCTCTGAAATCAAGACAGTAATTATACCAAGTGTTTTGGCACTGCACTGTATAACTTTTCCATGCAGCTGTGCATGAGCTCCGAATTCAGGGCAAGGACAGTAAATATTACATTTTACTCACGTTCAGATGGTATTGATATGGATGAAGATTATCCTCACATGCCCTTAGCCAGGATTTTGCTTTGGGTGGTCCTTAATTATTTCTGTCCGAGTGACGTCTAAGTGAGTACCGTAGGCGAGTGCCGAACGCACGAGCTTCTTATAGAGGGTCATAGGGGCATGCTCCCCCGGAAAATTTTGAAAACTGAACCTTCTGAAATGGCATTTCCTGCGTTTTTGAGAGGATTTCAAAGGAAAAATCAGAGACACTTCCACAAGCACTTTTTCTAGGATTCCAGTCCAACTGGTGATACAAATCAGTCCACTGTGTTAAAATTTTACGGATGGCCCCGTTAAAAAGCTGTCCCAAAGTGTTACGACTCTCGGTTAGCGTTCAGGACCGGGTCGGAGGCGTAAAGTAGTAATATTGATGTAATAAAGCCTTTAAGACAAGATAGATGTATTTTGGACTTTAATAGCGAAGTTTTTCTAATGGAGAACGCCCATCACGTGAGGATCTTCCAAGGTCACTGGCCAGAGGTTTGCCCGAAAAGTTTGAACAGTCGTTGTTTTTTTTTAAATGACACATATACATGTATATCGATACGTCTCTTATTACGTTAACTAAGTAATATTCCTCATACTGCGTTTCAAAGTTTTAGTAATCAACAATTCAGTTATAATTAATAGTTCGGTTAATTATACATGAGCGATCTTGAAAGATTTTATCTTGTTTTCTTAAATACCCCTCTGACCTATTGTCTACCGTTTTTTGTCAATCTTGACAGTGTAGGCGATTTACTAGTACGTGGGTACGTACTTTTACTATCAGGGTCAATAAAAACCCTTGTACTGCGGGACCCATATATATATATATATATATGGGTTGCACATACAGTACCTTCTATATAGCACCCTGTATATGTACGATTTGGGGGTGTTTCTCATGCAACGCATCACACCGCAGCGAAACGCAACGAATGCAGAAGTAACTACGCCACTGCAGGGCAAAAAAAATCAAGGGTCTGTGACCTGATTACGACATCAAATTACTTGAAAATATTGTGTAAAAAAGTCCAGCAGGACAAGGGTTAACTATCTACAGCTGCGTTTAATTGGACGAAATTAGTTTTAAGACATTCATACAGTAATTGTATTTTTTTTTGTATTTGATTAATTTTTGATTAGTATTTGCTCAAATTAATTTTTGTAAAGGAACTATACTATCCTGCATTGCACATGTACAGTTATACTTATTCAAGATTGACTGACTGATAGTGATTGTAATAGTTTAAACAGGATTAAAAAGTGGAAACTTCAGATTTAGTTATTGTAGTTGGTAACCAGAAAAAAACGCAATTCTTTGTTGTTATCTACGTGTGTCTTGTTTGCCCCTAGGCGATCGTCTGAGTTGTCTGTAGCGCAGTCAATTGACAATTTCAGATTTATGATAACGTCAGAGCCTCTGACGTCAAACCATACCGCCTTAAGGGGGGCGTACTTAATGCCAAAGCAGGACCAACCTGTACTAGCACGAGCCTAAGGAAAAGTCGACAATGCTAGTAGATGGGTACACTGAGTAGAGTAAGCACAACAGTCCTGTTATGATATTAATTAATATTCGTGTTACGTGGTGAGTGGAGACAACTTCGAGACGCATTTGTTACGCCTTGTGATTATGAATATGAAGCGATTAGAGACCTTCTGACTTGGCCTATGGCGGTGTTTCCACGAACAGTAGACCAGTTCTGACCCTTAGCACTTCAGATCTCAAATCAAGACAGCAATTATGCCCAGTTGTCAACAGGTATCTTGTCAATGCCGTGAGCTCCGAACAGGCTAGAAGGTCGGGGACAGTAGTTTTGTACGAATCCAATTTTGCTAACGCTCAGCTTATATCTACACGAATAAGTACACTCGTAGAATCCCCATAGGCGTTAGCCTTACTTTGAAAACGGGTTTACGAGTGTAAGTAAGCGGATATTTTCCACTGTGTTCAAATTTTATCGTTTTCCCCGTTAAAAAGCTAGCCCAAAGGGTCAGGGTGGGTCCTAACTCTGGGTTAGGGTTCAGGACCCGGCCGGGGACGTAAAGCAGTTGTATAGTACTAGTATACCAATAATAAAGCACATTTAAAACATAGAAATAGCTGATAGCAACTATACAAGATTTCTGTTTGGAAAACGCCCATCACACGAGGATAATCTAAGGTAACTATATTGCCTGGGGGTTGCCCTAAACGGTTGTTGTCTGTACATAGTGTGCATACGTGTAGGCACGCAGAGGTGTCTATTATATTAAAGGGGCATTGTGTCACATTTTTGCACAAAAATCTAAATATTTCAATTAAAAGAAAAGTCTTAATGTGATTGGAATTAACTGCCACTTTTCAACATATTTGTGAAATTATCTCACATTTCTGATATTTACGGTTGGCGTTAAAACAGCCCACATGAGGCGCACTCGGTTTGTGGTGCCACCCCAAACTATCAGAATGTGAACAAAGCATGACTGACACCACTGTTTCCAGCTTTTAAAACACACTCGTAAGGCATTATATTTTGACATCTTCACCCCTTGAATGGCACTTATTTGCAATGAAATGGGGTTGATTTAGAGTTTAGAGTTAGATGTACAAAGCCAAAGGTTGAGGTGTAACAAGTCGTTCGGTGTAATGTAGCCAGCTGCCGCCGCGCCGCGTGCCTGCGAAGCTGGTGTGTTACGCAGAAGGGCGGTTATACCAGCTATACAGATACAGAATCAACTTACTTTGCAAAAAATGGTCAGAAAATTGACTTTTCGTATCAGCATAATGTTCGCATACTCAGTCATATTCTTATATTGCATTGAATGCTTTTAGTAATTCCTAATTCAGACGTTTTACCTCGAGTTAAGTGGAAGAAGAGACCCAATTTGAGAACTAATTGTAACTGACAGTGATCAATCGTCCTTTCTTTAATTACTCCATTTGTCATAACCTTCAGACCCGTACGCTGTGACAAGGTCATATCTGGACAGACAAAGTAGTGTAAATGACAGTCATATATGACCCTCAAATTAAATGTTATGGCCTCGAGCTCCCTATGCAAGTAGACATCATATCATTCACCCAATATGTCATTACTATAGCCTCCTTTGCAGGTGTTCTGGGAGTGGTCTGACTTGGGGGGTCATCCAGGGGTGGGTTCCAGGTTTGGCGGCCAGAGTTTGTAATGCATGTGATCTACGTTTCGTCAGAAAATCGTGCAAATATGCCCCCCCCCCAACGCCCCCTCCCCCAAAAGTCCACCGCTCCAGGAACGCCTGCAAAAGAGGCTAATTTACTAAGTGTTCGTCAAATCATACACTCTACCAGGCTTTCCAGTGCGGCAAACTGTACTCTCTAGCGGACCAACTCCCTTGTTTCTCTATTTGGCCAATTTCTACTCTTTCCAGCCGCCTCCCGAAGCCTGGTAGAGGCTAGTCAAATTAAAAGCAAAGTCAGAAAAAGTGGCCAAAGTAAAAAATGGAATTTTCTGATACTTTGCGTGGTGATGGAAGGGTCTTGACCCAAACTGAAAAAAAGGTTAAGTTTAGAGCCAATGTATACTGGTTGCCATGGCAACGGCCATTTTCTAAAATGACGAATGTTCACCATTTGAGGGCCTCACCCAAACTAGACACCATTTTTTACCTTTTGTAACTCCTACAAGGTAACTGATAATTTGTTTTTTTTACAGACGTCTGCTCTTAACTTAAGCATCTATCGATACAAAATGTATAATCAAGATGAAGAAAAGTGTGTTTCAAACTTTACCACTGGATATAAGAATTTCGTTTCAAGTGACTGTTCGACACTCTTCATTAGTGAAGAAAAATCATCATGATCTGTTATTGTTTTATGGCGACTGACTAAACAGTTATGTGCCCATGCACATTGTGTCTTCTTGTATGTGCCAGATATTTGGGGATTGGTTTAATGTAAATTTTGTATCTTGTCATCGAATACGGGACGTTTTTTGGCCTGACGACCACCCAGACTCAACTACAGTCGACAGCGAAATACGCTTTTTGGCAACTTGAAAACACTAATGGGCTTATTTTACTGAGTTGGATGATCTTTCAGATGATATTCTGGTACATTTACTTTTAAGAGGTTCTTTTTCCCCCCAACAACGTACAATATTCAAATATTACAACATGTACAGACATTCTTGCTGGAATCCAATCTTTTTTTTTAGTAATATCTTGAGCAATCCTTTAAGCATATATATATTATA
>NW_017802492.1:648320-660511 GCF_001625305.1 Branchiostoma belcheri
ACTATATATATATATATATATATATATATATATATTATATATATATATATCTGTTTCACTTGTTCATTGATTAATTATTGTATTGTATATGATAATTCGTACTTTGCATGTCCTATGTATTATGTATCGTCTGCTGGCGACATGAATATAAGTGTAACTTGAGTGTGTCGCCACCGCGTCTTGTCACTATATCATATATGTTTCAATAAAAAAAAACGCCCAGACGATTTTTTGGATGGCAGCCGATCTAGATGTTACGTCAGGGCGTGCATGTAAGTCGGATCGGATGGCTTCACACACTACGGTACAGTCAAACCTGCCAAGAAGACCACCTCTTCAAGCTGGCCACCTGTCCATGGTGACCGCTTTTTCTCGGTTAAGCAACCTGTCCAAGGTGACCGCCTGGCCAACACGACCGCTCTGAGCTGGGTCTGCTCAAGGCCTGATACCCATGGTGACCACTTCGTTCCATGTGCCACCCTCCCCACATGGATTTACAGCATTTGACATTAGAATATCTCGACTTGGAAACCATTTATGTTTCAGTCATGTTGTGAGGCGATCCTCTTCAAGGAGACCATCTGTCCAATGTGGCCATGTTTCTTTCGTCCCCTGGGTGGCCGGCTTGGACAGGTTTGAATGTATTTCAGTCTCCACCAGACTCCTTTGCAGGCTGGATAAATAGTAAAAATCGGCCAACAAAGGGGGGTATAATTGGCCAGAGGAGTTGTTGGTCAAGAAATAGACCCTGTCTGGCCGGCCAACTCCTCTGGCCAAGTATATGCCCACCTTGTGGTCACCTTGGCAGGTTTGACTGTATTTATTCCGCCTGCAAAGGAGTCTGTTGGAGACTACATTATTTCACATTGGACCATGTCGTGTGATTGACAGACGGTACGGTGGTCCTGTTGGTTTGCCGTGCATGTTTGAAGCCTCTGACCGGACAAAGACAATACCGGGTCTCCCCGATTCCTCAAGCGTTTAGGGGGCGTTGTCTTCCACACCGTGGCGTTACACCAAAGTTTGAAAATTAAGAGAATGCCTTGATGAAAAGTTTCACCCTTATTTTAGGGACTGCGAAACAAGGTTTTAAAAATGGTGAATAACGTCTGGAACACTTACGCTACCACCACGACAGCTACAATACCGTCAACATAAGGTAGAAAACTATGAGACTATATATCACCTCTAAGGTTAAATATACCCTCGAGCAGATTTATGAAGCCGCTTTTCAACATATAGTCGTCTCGCCAGTGTTGTTGAGCGTCACTTGCTGGCGAGGTCGGTCGAGGGAGAACTTCTGTCTCCAGTCGGCTACTCAAACCCGGGGGCTCCGACAACTTCTGCACTTGCCGGCCGAAGACTGAGGTAAAAAAACTTTTCATTTTCTATCGAAGCCCGTTTCACTTTTAATGCAAGCTACATGTATGACTTTTTATATATATTCCAACTTGTAATCACAAGACGTGGTGCCAGCACACTCAAGTTATATCAACTTATATCAATGCCGCCACCAACACAGGGGACGATACAATACTCATTTTCACCTGAGCGAAGTGAGGAAAGTCTTTCCCAAGGGCACAAGATCGGTGGCATGTCAGGACTCGAACCCGGGACCTCTTGGTTCCGAGTCGAGCCCTGCGCTCTGCCGCTACGCCCCACGACCCCGCAATGTATGACTTTGTTATTTTGTTTTGTCGTAGGAGTTTTAAAGCGGGCTACTGAAAAAAAAAACTTACCGTTGTAGCTTTGAGAGGGGGGACTTTAAAAGTTGGTTGGCGCTACTGTTTTAGTTTTGTTTTGTTCGAAGAATTTTCTGTCGTAGCTAGACATGTGTTTGACGTGTGTGAATTGGCAAACAGAGAGGAAGTTTGTTACTTTCCGCATAGAGGTAAGTATGCTTGGTCGGTATATAAGACGCGCTCAAGCGGAAGGGCTTGCTACGTTGGGCTTTATTTCTTGTCACAAACACTTTTATGTTAGCATTTTCAACTTTCGTTGTTGCAAAGTTCGATCCCCAATCACACGATTGAATGAGTCAGAGTATCACTAGGATTAGAAATTTGAGGTATTTTCGGAAAGTTTTCGGAGAGTTTTTTCCAAATATTCGGGCCCATTCCAGTTCTGGTCCAAGTGCGGTCAGAATGCTTTGAACGCTGTTGGGAATTGGCTGTCAATTGATAGGGATATTCCGAATGCTGTTATACTGCATGCCACATACTGCATGCCGCATTCTGGCTCACTCCGTGCGTAGAGGAGAGGGCTTCACCGTGACGCTTCCGGCGTGTGTTTCGGCGTGTGTTGCACCTGCCGCCGTGCATGTGGTTGGACTGCATCGGTCATGATGACCCTGAATGTGCAGGTGCCGCACTACTGCGGCCGTACTCCAGCCCGGCGCCTAGTACTAGTAGCCTCCTTCGCAGACTTTTAGGGCGGCGGCGCTAATTTTTTCTTCGGGCAACGACGCGAGTTATGCCCAACGGGGAGAAAACTCTCTACCCGGTAAACTCCCTCGGCGGGCAAAACCGCCCCTCCACGGCATAAGTTGCGTCGCTGCCCGAAAAAAAATGATGCCGCCCCCCAACAAGTCTGCGAAGGAGACTAGCGCTAGCCCAGGAATTAAGGTCATGCACGTCAGTTTTGCATTGAAATGTGATGACATGTATGCGCGTACATGAAGATGATATGACAACGTCCTTCCGTCTATTTTGATGCGAAGGTAGGAAAGAATTGTAAGAATTCCCGACTAATTATGAGTGCTACCTATCTTAGTTCAATATTTCATTTTATGATCCCAATTGAACTATAAAAAGTGTTTACAGAGCGTACTTATCCTTCACTAAATGGGTAAAAAAACTGGCGAGTTTAGTGTACAAACAGGTGTGTGTAGTTTTTTCATACTCTGTCGATTTGAACTGTTGTTTTGAATGGCAGCTAGTCGAAGTGACCTGTTTACGCATGTATAGCTGCACAACAAGTTTCGTGTGGACAAGGTCAGTTACGGAATACGTCCATAAAGTTTAGCCTCGGCGCGGAATGGCTGGATATTTCGAAGCAGGAATTTTTTGGTTCCCATGCCCAGTCTTTCTTACTTTTATCCTTCCACTTCTACTGTCTGGGGTGTCGTGGGGAGGGACAGTTGGCGGCTGACGGCGAGTCTGGAGGTTGTTGTTACCTGCAGGCATGACGTACCTAGTCAGGGTGTCTTCACACTCGCTATCCATGTCTTCCTGGGACGTGCGTCCCCTGGCCTTGGTTCCAGATTTTCTGTTGTTGTAACTTTTGTGGTGGCATCCTGACAAGGTTTCCAAACCACTTGATTTGTTGGTGGATGAACTGTCGAACTGGTGTTACTCCTACCATCTGTCAGATTGTTGCGTTTCTGATTTTGTGACGTCTGGTCTTGCTGAAACCTCGTCTCAAGCACCTCATTTCACACAGTAGTTCCCAAAATATATCGGTAGAAAGTTGAATCTGTATAAGTGGCGTCATAGATTCGATAAAGTTTGGAAAGTTTAGTAGAAGAGAACGTTGTTTTAATATGTGCAGTACTTGCAGGGAAGGTTGTTCTCCAGGACTCGCCCAGCCTCGGGCGCTTTTAAAGGCCCCCTAGTATAGACGGCGATCGCACAACGACAGTACAGGGACCAATCAAAGTTGGATGTGGGTGACCCAAAACGTCTTAAAAAAGCGTTCTTTATCGACGAAATTCGTTGAGCGACCTGTAAAATCTTTGGTTCATTCGCTCATGTAGTTCTAGAAAGAGGATGGAACTCTAGAAAGTTCTAGAAAGAGGCGGGGCCTGAGTAGCTTGGGTCACAATTCCTCACTGGATCTATCTAGAACCTTTGAACCCTAGAGGGGGGGGGGGTAAAATTTGACTCAAAATCGTGTAGAGAGAGATAGGCGTGGTCTTAATTTGGTCAAACTGCTCCCAAACTTCAGCCAACCTTGCAGCTTGGTTGATATGTGGTCGGGCTTTAGCAATTATATATATATAATGCTTGGGTCATATTTACAAACCGGGCCCGGCCAGGCCGTTTGTATTAACGAAAAATTAACAATTCATATCAAGAATATACAGAAATAGTTCTCATGATTATTAATTATAAAGAACTTTTCTGTGTTTTGTTGTCTTTTATATCGTACTTTTTGTCCATGTGCGAATTCTGACCTCAGTATAAAGTTGCGGTAGCTTGTTGCAGGCAAGTTTAAAATCTTCAACTTAGTGGCGTTACTCCCCTTTCCACTAGAAACACTGAAATCACTGAAATGTCATTATCATCAATGCAAGTCAGCCTGTCTGGCTCGTGCACGTACTTGTGTCCTAACGTGGGGAGTACGCGCGTCTAACACAAGAGCCCTGTAGGGCAGAAATCAACCTGTAGATCTCTATCTATATTATCGCTGGTCAAATATGGACACCAAAACTAATGTTGAGGTTACATTTCCAAAGCGGGGACCGGTCGGGCTGTTTTGATTAACGAAAAGTCAACAATTTATGCCAATGAAATACGCAAATAGTTCCCATTATTAATTTCTCACCTTTTTTGTAATTTGCTATCTTTATATCACACTTTTCATTCCTAAGACTGCCCGGCCGGGCCCCGGTTTGGAAATGTGACCTCAGCATTATCTTTCCTCTTTACTGGAGTCTTTCCAACTTTTATCTTACGCGCCAGCATTTCGTTGTAGAAAATAAGATGAAATTGGTATACATGTGGCAAAAAAATAATGTGTGGACGCCGAGCAAGCTAAGAAGCCGCCGATGTGGAAATAAGGCTGTAATGACCCGTCTCATACCTACCCGAGAGGCAAATTTCTCCTGTCAACCCCGTGAGTAAATCACATATGATTGACGTGAAGCGAATGCTCTCTTAGGCCATGTTGATTTGATTATATGGATGACATCCTCTGGGAACCCCAAAACTGATGCGCGCGTGCGAATAAAAAAAAGTTTTGCAAAAAAAAAAAGTTCTTTTCATTATGAAATCTACGTGGTCATGAGGGTTGAACAAATGGCACAGAATATGGTTTGGCGAATAATCTACTCTTCAAGTTCATTTCTTTACAATTTCGTCTTTTTTCGTTTGATTTTGGCATTCTACGACATTGGTATAATTTTTATTAATTTTGCTGTGTAACTTATGGTATATTTTTGCTCATTTTGCAACTGTTTTGTACGATTTACAGTATGGTTGAAAACTTTTTTTTTTTGGAAACGGCCGAAAATTCATGCGCGCGCGATGTCATCCATATAATCAAATCAACATGGCCTTACTTGCACGTGGACTCCACTGTGTGATGCAGTAACGCCCCCTACCATACTGTCGAGTTCTGGGTTAAAGCTGCATTATGTGATTTTTGGCCGTCTAATCTTAAAAAAAAAGTCGATTTTCTGGCCATTTTTTTACATTGCTAGTTGAATAAACCCTACCGTGTTACACTGCTCCATTCAGTTAATGGAGGCGAGACGATATTTTTGCGATGCGAGCGGTTAGAAAACTGAGAAATAGTTTTGGTTCCAGCGGTGGCATCAACTGAGCGCGCATCGAGCGGACTGTTTTTACGCTAACAAAATACGCCAGAAACGTAAAATAATGACGCAAATGTGTTGAAAAGTGATAGTAAATGATGATAAAACCAAGATTTGTCAGATTCAGAATATTTGATTTTTTTGCTCCAAAAACTACATAATGCAGCTTTAAATGCATCCAATGCGATTTCAGGGCAGCAAAACTGGAAGTCTTTGTGATCTTGACACATACTGCTTCACATTAGCACATTTGACTCAGCATTTCATACTTTGGGCATTTAACTGCAGAAACAAGCCCCAAGATTTCTTTTGTGGGTGGTACCCTAAAAATCAGCCCATGGCCCTTCCAGTAACCATTTTCCGTCACTATTTTTGCTCCATGAGGGTTTATATACAAAGTGTGGTTTCAACTCAGTATGTAGATATAAATGAATAGAATATTGGCTTTCGGGTTTCCAAGCCCTTAAAACTACACTGGATGCCTTTAATTAAGTCTCATGAAAATAATAGATAATAGACTGATGCAATGGTCAAGTGGGTAGAGTGTTCGCCCTGAGTTTGATACCCGACCGAGTCATACCCTTGGTACATACTGACTTCTCTGCTTAGCAATTGGCACTTGACACTCAGCATTTGGGTAAGAATATGGTACGTAGCTACACACACACACACACACACGCACACACACACCATTACCAGTGGACTAGCTCCCTACTGTAGTGATTGCACAACTGTGTGGCTCAGGGGCTGCTGAACTGGAGATGGGCGCCGCTCTATGCACTGTCTGGTGCGAGAAAGACTTTAAGTTAACCAAAGTAGCATATGCGTGTTTTCCCTGTATCTATTACTTTTATTTTGGAGATAAAAGACCTGAAGATGATTTTTTTTTCAATACTTTCTGTCCTCATGGCGGACAACGCCCATTTTTTTCTCAAATCTGGTTGGTGGATTACACGCGACATACCTTCGGCATAGAATGCACCAAGAAAGGAATTGAGTGTGATGTGTAGTACAAATATCTCCCGTTTGGTAATATCTTGTCTAAAACAGTACGGACACAAACTGTACTATTAAAAAAACTTTATTTTTGTTCATAAAGTACAGGCACTTAGGTGCCTGGTAACATTTTAAGCCATCGATGCATATACAGTAATTCATATGATTAAAATGAGCATTCAATCTTAAACAGTGAGACTATATTCATGTGACTAGTTCCATATTTGAACTTACAGGTGGTATTTTTCCGACAAGTATCAGCACATTGATGTATATATTGAAATCTTACATCAGAAAGGCGATATTCTTATTAGAATTACATCTTGTATGGTTAACAAAAGAAGAAGAACTTTATTGCACGACAATTGTACATGGTACAATGTATGGCCAACTACATAAAGAGAGTAACAACAATAAAATAAGTGTGTTGAATAAGACCTAATGTCTAATAAAGCCTAACATATCTATATCATAATTATTCAAATAACAAGGGATAGCACAAGTCGAGTGGGCTAATCACAAGTTTCGGTATTTTTTCTAATAGCAAAGCATTCCTTTATACATCTACCTATTTTTGCGTTGTGGGGACCATTACATGTAAAGATATATTCAAATCTGTCTCCAACATCGAGACTCTTGAAACCTATGGTACTTGATTCGAGAAATGTGAATAGCTTGTTACGTTTAACATCATATTTGGTACATTCCATAACAAAATGAAATTCATTTTCTATATGCTTTTGGACAACATGAGTGTGTAGCCATCTTGGACAAACTGTACTTGCATGCTGTGGGAAAAAGCTGTGGTATCTGTCAGACTTTTAGATTTTTAGATATACGTGTGCGATGCTGTCCTTGTCCTCACTTGGTCTCGATGTAGAAGGTGGCTAGTGTCAGGTGAATGACCTTCCCAATTATCACATTATACCATCTGACTACATCTAAATAATATGAAATCGAAGCGCTGTCAGTTGAGACAATAGAGACCCCTTGAGCTACGCCCAGATCTAAAGGTTAACGGCGTCTCGTCCTGCGATCGCGACAAACAACAGATCAATCAAAGTGTCTGACTTCTTGAGAAACTGGTGTCGCATTCTGTCGCGTCAGCTGAATTTTACAAACTTGCCAGCCGGATCGAAGACGGATCAAACCGAATCAATTCTCCTCCGATCGCGACAAACAACAGATCAATCAAGTCAAAGTGTCTGACAGCTGCTTGAGAAACTGGTGTTGCATTCTGGCGCGTCAGCTGAATTTTACTAAATTTGCAGCCGGATCGAAGACGGATCAAAACGAATCAATTCTCCTCCGATCGCGACAAACAACAGATCAATCAAGTCAAAGTGTCTGACTTCTTGAGAAACTGGTGTTGCATTCTGGCGCGTCAGCTGAATTTTTTAAAAATTTGCAGCCGGATCGAAGACGGATCAAAACGAACCGATTCGGCTCAACCCGGACAATCTTATCCTAGCGGGAATGGGACAAACAACAGATCAATCAAGTGTCTGACTTCTTGAGAAACTGGTGTTGCATTCTGGCGCGTCAGCTGAATTTTACAAATTTGCCAGCCGGATCGAAGCCGGATCAAACCGAATCAATTCTCCTCCGATCGCGACAAACAACAGATCAATCAAGTCAAAGTGTCTGACTGCTTGAGAAACTGGTGTTGCATTCTGGTGCGTCAGCTGAATTTTACAAATTTGCCAGCCGGATCAAACCGGATCGAACCGAATCAATTCGGCTACTTGAGGAACTAGTGTTGCATTCTGGCGCGTCAGCTGAATTTTCCTAAATTTGCAGCCGGATCGAGCCGGATTGAAGCCGGATCAAACCGAACCGATTCGGCTCGATCCGGACAATTTTATCCTAGTGGAAATGGGGCCTCGGCAGCTATGATAGGGATGGACACCAAACTCTGGCGAATTAGAACAGATTTGGAATCTAGTTCACCCATGAAGATTTAATAAAAGTTCTACAGTACAAAAAATGTAGTTCAATATTTGACTGTTTCGCTTGAGCCCATGTCACGCATTCAGAACCTTCCCCCGAACACCAGCCGACCAAGGTTGGCTGGAGTTCGGGACCAGATTCAGGCCACGCCTACCTTTCTATTCGAATCGAAGTTGAGTCAAATTTGACTGCCAACCATGCCACGACCTACTCCCGAACACCGGCCAACCATGGGAGAACCTCCCGTCCACCCCCGGACATTTTGAAACATTAGGCTGGCGAACAGAAGCCGACCTGGCCGAACAATATAGCTGACCCGACCGACCTTGCTCCCGACCTACTCCTCACCAAGGTCGGGGGGAGGTCGGCTAGTATGCGGGAGTCCAGACTCGGCTATGTACGACAGGGCATCGGATGTTTCCAAACTTACATCCTTGGCATATTCCATTGAAGTCTTAGGGTTAATTTATTTCAAAATGTTGTAGAGCTTTACGCTCTTCAAACGTTCTCTAATTGAAATGTAATGTTACTACAACAATGTTTTTTTTTTCAGCAGGTGGAAGTCCAGCAGCATGGCGTCCAAGAGCGCCACACTGCGGTTTCTGCGAGCGCTGCTCCTCATCTTTGCAGTCGTCTCTTCTGTTTCTGCTGAGGTGCATTTCCATTTGCAAGTTACATGTTCAAGTCAAGGCCATACCTCTCCCGTATTGTGGCATGTGTGATGGCTAATCGTATAATTTGTTTGTCTATAATCTGTAGTGAAAAAAGAGACAACATCATCTACTTCATGGCTTTCAGAATACTGCCGCTACCATACCTCCAGTCAGTGTTTAAAGACCAAATGACACCAAAAAAGTCCGTCAAATACATACAAATATCGGAAGTGTACATATAATATAGAGAAATGACTGAGAAATTGAGCTTGTACAGCCTTCTAAAAGTGGGGTTTTAGAGACTCTTTAGCAAGCTTCCCAATTGCCCACTTCGGGCATCTCTAATTGCATCACTGGGTAACATCAGCTTAGGAAAAAAAATGCAGATATGCAAAAATAAAATGTAGATATGCAAATCGCCTGCCAAGACTGGCTTGTGCTGACTTTTCCAAGGTAGGGCGTTAGAATTTTGAATGTAACAAGAGAACCGTGCATATTTATTGTAAATGTGTCTGTTAGCCAGGTAATACTAGTTATGTCAATAACAATCAGCTAAGGTCATTTTTTGGTGTCATGAGCACTTTAAGTACATGTAGCATGAAATGGATTAACTTCAAAGGACATATAACTCATTAACATGCTAAATACTATATGTTTTCTGACAGATAACGGAGGAAGGGCGGCTTGAAAAGATGTTGAACCAATTGAAGGATATGGCCCACACTGTCCTGGAGAATGTCGGCTTGGAGGTACGTGTTTTAGCTTCTACTATTCCAGGGGTCCTGACTCGCAAACATAATGCATACATGTGTCCACGTAATTACATTGTGTGGTAAATAACTCCCTATCAGTTGCAATCTGGAATGGAATTCTAGACATCTAGAGAACTAGTTATCATCGACAAAGCTTAAACATTCTGCTGGCATTTTTACACAATATTTTGCAATAATTTCAAAATAATTTAATCAAGTAATAGACCCCTGACTTTCTTGCCCTGCGGTGGCATAGTTACTTTCGCATTCGCTTCGCTGCAGTGTGACGCGTTGCACAAGAAATACCCCCAAATCGTACATATACAAATAACGTGACACAAGATACTGGTCCAATTTTGTTTTGATTTTTTATATTCCAACATGTAGTCACAGGACGTGGTGACGGCACACTCAAGTTTTCTCAACTTATATTAATGCCGCCACCAACACAGGGGACAATACAATACTCATTTTCTCCTGAGCGAAGTGAGGAAAGTCGTGTTAATTGCCTTCCCCAAGGGCACAAGATCGGTGGCATGTCAGGACTCGAACCCAGGACCTCTTGGTTCCGAGTCGAGCACTTTGCCGCTACGGCACACGACCCCATGGTCCAATTTCTGATTGTGACTGTGCAGCACCAAAGGGTAGATGATATTAAACAATGGGTAAATGGGAAATTAAAATGACGTCTGCTTTGGTAGGATGAAGAGAGGTACTCGGAGGAGGACGTGACAGACAACGATACCGAAGAGCCAGGTTTCTCCAATGCAGTATCCTTTCTGGACACAATGAAGTCACGGGTAAATTGTCTTACATTTTTACAGTAGTCGCTTCTTTACTTTGTTATGTTTACCGAAGGAAAACATATTGTTTTTGCTCAGTTTCTTCCTCTTCGTCTTCTTATCCATACAGTGACTTCTGACCTGACCAATGACATGATTTGTTGACGTCTGTCACCATGGTGACTGGTGTTGGGTTACATAATGTTGCAATGTCATGGTCTGCTCTGCTCCTGTCACCCCTATATACTAGTAGTGCATGTATGTTAATGTGTTTGAGTAAGAATTAAAAGATCTGGCCATGTCCGAAGGTAAACATTATTATGATACTTCTATAGTTTTACTTTAAATTTGACTTGGGATGCATGTATGTATGTATGTCTGGTATTTTTTTTTTATTTATTATAACATTTAGTAACAAAACAGGATGACGACATACTCAAGCTACAATGCTTATGTTTGTGTCGTCATCGTTACAAAGATATATACATGTAGTCACAAGTACAGACATGCAAAGCATAAGAGTAATAAGGTAAACTAAAGTAAGCCGCATTATAACTAAATCATAAAATATGTAACAAATATATAACAGTATATGCAGGTAAGTGATAAGTGAATAAGTAGGCATTCCAAGTCAAACAACAAACTGGTAGGATAAGGAATTGATGGTTACTCAAATCTTTCCGTTTCTTTTATAAACAATTGAACACTTTGTAAGAGTTTAGCGTTGTTAGAAGCCGACAGAGAAGAGGAACCTCTAAGCAGTAATTGTACTAGGAGATTATCGGGAAGGTTTTGGATGTTGATGGCAAATCCTACAAGTTTGTTTAAATTGCTGAAGAGGGAGACACGATATTGAGTAAACTTTGGGCAGTGCAGAAGATAATGATGAATACTTTCACAGGGGTGGCCACAAGTACAAGCAGGACTAGATACCAGTGTTGACAAATGAATTCGTAAAATTAAGGCTAAGTAAACTCCTAGCCTGACTAAATCTGCGCCCCTAGCGGCCGGCCCGGTATTACACCAGTCAATACCGGGCCGGCCGCTAGGGGCGCAGATTTAGTCAGGTTAAACTAAGTAAACTCCTCACTATCTCCAATTACCAATAGAAATTGCTCCTGGACGTCGACGCCGCTCCCTGATAAGGAATAGTTTGCCCGGACAAAGCTACTGTTAATAAGTTATACATACATACATACATACCTTACTATTAATCATATATATTCCGGTCATGTACAAATAAAAGAGGAATTGACATGGTACCTTTAAATTTCAGGTCGTCTTCATGCAATGCTTCTCAATAAGTTTTCACAAACATAATTTGCAAGGTGTTATACTGTACGGATTTCCCTTCAGATGTACAAAGTAAACTGGAATAGCTTGTAAAATGTGCTCTATCCGTCATAGTAGATCCAGGCCAGATGTTTGTCCTTGAGCGCGATGATCGCAGTTCTGCTGTTCAAGGCCGTGTGAAAAGGCACGTTGTTGGGGATGATACAATAACGCTAGCAGGGGAGTATTG
>NW_017802492.1:660531-694451 GCF_001625305.1 Branchiostoma belcheri
TATTTATTATAACATTTAGTAACAAA
This sequence comes from Branchiostoma belcheri, assembly GCF_001625305.1. Taxonomy (NCBI): domain Eukaryota; kingdom Metazoa; phylum Chordata; class Leptocardii; order Amphioxiformes; family Branchiostomatidae; genus Branchiostoma; species Branchiostoma belcheri. Next base: position 660,558 of record NW_017802492.1, read on the forward strand.
ACAGGATGACGACATACTCAAGCTACAATGCTTATGTTTGTGTCGTCATCGTTACAAAGATATATACATGTAGTCACAAGTACAGACATGCAAAGCATAAGAGTAATAAGGTAAACTAAAGTAAGCCGCATTATAACTAAATCATAAAATATGTAACAAATATATAACAGTATATGCAGGTAAGTGATAAGTGAATAAGTAGGCATTCCAAGTCAAACAACAAACTGGTAGGATAAGGAATTGATGGTTACTCAAATCTTTCCGTTTCTTTTATAAACAATTGAACACTTTGTAAGAGTTTAGCGTTGTTAGAAGCCGACAGAGAAGAGGAACCTCTAAGCAGTAATTGTACTAGGAGATTATCGGGAAGGTTTTGGATGTTGATGGCAAATCCTACAAGTTTGTTTAAATTGCTGAAGAGGGAGACACGATATTGAGTAAACTTTGGGCAGTGCAGAAGATAATGATGAATACTTTCACAGGGGTGGCCACAAGTACAAGCAGGACTAGATACCAGGTTTCGAGAGTACAGATTAGAGTTTAGACTATGAGTACCAAGTCGAAAACGAGTGAGAAGAGCGCAGGTGTACCGGGGACCTATACTGAAGTATGAAACAGGGACAGGGCGCACAGATTTGATCATTTTTTTCTTGAAGCGTGGGAAACTCAGTGAGCGGTCTGCTAAGGTAAGGTTATTCCAGTGATACGTTGCATAGGGAATGAATGTTTTTTTAAAGCGGGTTGTGGTATATTTTGGCAACTGAAGATTTAGTTTATTACGAAGGTCGTAAGTAGAGGCGTCTGATACTAGGGGCGGTATTAAATCTCTTAAGTATTGTCGAGTATGACCGTAGATGATTTTATAGAATAAAATAAGAGACTGAACATATGTCTGGTATTGTGACAGGCTGAATTAAAGTTCTAAACGGGAACTATGCAGCTCCAGATGTCTTACTGGGGGAGGACTGTGTGTGTGAGATGTCGTTAGCTTGAGGAATGAATCCCCTCTACTATATATGTAACACCATGTCCGGTATAAGGTAGTGAAGACCGTAAATATCAATGTATATTTCAGAGGTAATTGTTACTATGTAGTAATGAACCATCATGATAGACAAATTAGTGAATGTAAGAAGAACACTAGATGTATACGTACGTGACAAGGTAACAAAACCTTGAACATGATGTCGTTTGCCTATTTACCTATGACTTTTTCACATGTATTGTCTACAGGGTCTCTTTGGAAAATGGAAAATTGGAAAATGGCACGGACTTGGACATGGACATGGACACGGACATGGATCCTCAGAGGAACACGAACATGGATCCGGAGAGGATCATGGTTCGTTATCATGCTAACCCCTTACCCCCCCCCCAAATGCATTAGTGGGTAAATTATCTCTACATGTCCCCCCCCCCCCACAAGGCTCAAGGTCCACTTTTTATCTAAAGGTCCAAGATTTTTCTTTAAAAGATGGACTGGTTCGTGTCACCAGCCGGGCTGGAATTGTATGAAAACTGCCTACTTTGTCATTGAATAAAAAGTTATCTCTGATTTTTTTCTTTGAAATCATCTAAAAAACGCAGGAAATGCCATTTCAGAAGGTTCAATTTCAAAATTTCCCGGGGGAGCATGCCCCCGGACCCCCCTGGAAGCTCGCGCCCTCGCTGGTTCCTCAAGCAGCAGGAAGAAACCCCCCATTCAAAATCCTCGCCACGGGCACGCTCTAGACATTGTTTAAAGCTATCCGAAATGACAATGATCCTTCTGTAGTTGGTGACAGTGAGTTCCACTCTGCGACAGTTCTAGGAAAAAAATGAATTTCTTGAACATCTCAATCCTTGGTTGATAACCCTTACTAGAAGGCATGGCTATTATTGTTCTCTTCTGGGCTGGTATGAGGCACTTCGTAATTGGGACGTTCACCAGTTTATTAGTCATTTTGTACATCATGCATAGTCTGGACATTTTTTTTTCTGTCTTCCAGTGACACCCACTGTAGGTTTCTTTTCATTACTCTCATTACACTAGCACCTCTTTTTTTATAGTTGTTCATACAGAATCTTGCAGCTTGATTCTGTACCCTTTCCAGTCTTTGTCTTTCTTTGTATACGGATCCCATACTGTCGCGGCATATTCTATTTGTGAGCATTCGCGCGATTTATACTGCAATTTTTCTTGTATTTTCACAGGTGGAGGGGGGACAGTTCGAGCTTGTGAACACAAGACGCTGTCCCTGTCTTGCTCCTCGGGTACGATCCACGTCACGGCCGCACTGTACGGTCGGAAAGAGCGAGGGATCTGCTCGGGAGCTGTGCACACCACGAACTGTGAAAGCTCCAGAAGCCTGTCGAAAATGAGGGACAAATGCGATGGAAAAAGCTCCTGTTCTGTCCAGGCCTCAAACAGCGTGTTTGGAGACCCCTGTGGAGGAACGGTCAAGTATTTGGAGGTCACATACCAATGCGGTGAGTATTGTTTATTACATCATTTTCGCAGTATCGTCCCATGTGCTTCCTCTGATCTTAAAATCAAAATTGTTCTGATTGTTATTAAAACCAAAATTGTTCTGATTGTTATTCCTCTGATCTTAAGAGCGAATGTCTGTAAGGATCAAACAATGGTGGCACCGGTCAAAAAATCGATTTGGCTCATTTTTTGCACAGTGATAGTATTTGGTACATAACCGCTCAGAATAGCTTTCTTTTTGCTCAGAACCCCTTGTTGCCATGGCAACGGGCCAAAGAAGTTTTCAGGGCATTTGTCCAGATTTTGGCATGTACAAAACATAGAAATTGGCTAACTTTAGGGCCCTATAACTGATCAGTGCTTTAGCGTAACGACAAGAGCAAGATGTGCTGATCAGAGCAATGCCTAAACTTGTATAAAATAGCAGTAAAGCCAATGTTCAGTAAAATCTGAGGTCTTGGGCACTCTGAATACAATGCACTGTTTTAAGGGTGTAAACAAACTGACATTTTGCCCAACTTTGAAGCACTGTAAGTCCCAAAAGGGGAAGATGTTTTGCTTGAAATTTACACTGCATAATAAACCACTCCAGAGGTATCAGATGCATGCTTGCAAAGTTTGGGTTCTTGTTTCGTTGCTACGCACTTGTCCTTTAAAGTGGGTCAGTTTTCATTATTTTGATAATATGCCATTTTGTGCTATCTTTGACCTAGCATAAGTTCCAAACCAAACTAGTTCTTTACTTGAACGTTACGCAGAATATAAAACAACAAATTGTCTATGAAATGCATTCTTGCAAAGTTTGGGTTCTTGTTTTGTTGCTACGCACTTGTCCTTTAAAGTGGGTCAGTTTTCATTATTTTGATAATATGTCATTTTGTGCTATCTTTGACCTAGCATAAGTTCCAAACCAAACTAGTTCTGTACCTGAAAGTTACATAAAATATAAAACAACAAATTGTCTATGAAATGCATGCTTGCAAAGTTTAGGTTCTTGTTTCGTTGCTACGCACTTGTCCTTTAAAGTGGGTCAGTTTTCATTATTTTGATAATATGTCATTTTGTGCTATTTTTGAACTGACATAAGTTCCAAACCAAACTAGTTCTGTACTTGAAATTTATTTACAACATAAAACAATATGTACTCTGTGGAATGCGTACTTGCAAAGTCTGGGTTCTTGTTTTGCTGCTACGCACTTGTCCCTGAAAAAGGGGCAATTTGCATATTTTCATGTCATATTGTCCTATCTTTTGACTCTCATAAGTCTCAACAGTAAACTGTTTTACTATTTAAATTTACACTGAATGTAAACCTATATATTGTCTATGAAATGCATGTTTGCATAGGTCAGATTCCTGTGTTCTAGTGGCTGTACCTGTCCCTGAAAGTAGGCCATATTCTTCACTTGTCCACTAATGCAAAATATTGGCTATTTTTGGGAGTCTAATATGAAAAAGGAAAGGTTTTAATTCTTCTATCTCTAATTTTGCCAGATCTATGCCTTGGGTTGTTGATGAAATAGTTAGCACCAACGTTTGCATGATATAGTTGTAGCAATGTGGCTGTTATTGAACGTATGCTATTTTATCTTAATTTGATGATAACAGTCTTATACAGTCATATTTAGCGTCCCCACATTATTGACTCTCGAAGACTTGACTTGTTTCTATATTAGAATAAATATAATAAATCCCTGCGCATCTTTCTAATATGTAGTCTATCACTCAATGTCTATGTCTTTGTATAACTATGTCCATGTGGAAAACATGCATTTCAGTCAACTCCGCTATTCCTGTACATGTAGACTGTACTCATTTTGAGCAAGGACAGGTGTAGGTAGAATAGGTCTTCTTTGTCGACCAATGACAGGACGCGATTCAAATCACCCGCGAATTTCAAAAACGAAAGCTGATTGGTTGAGAATTTGGTGCAATGCGGAATGCGGCACATTCCTTTAGCATGTTGCCTCGTTGTTCAGTACGACTGGGTGACACCGTGCGCTGCAGTTTCTCTCATCACAACGGCTCTTTAGACAGCATTTAGACAGAATTTATGTCACATTGGTCTGTGAAATAGCAGGGAATACTATCAGGTAAGAGTTGGATGGCCTGAGTTCCCCCACTGGCCCCATAGTTTGTGTAGGAAGAGAGATTTTGTTCCTCATAATCAGAGTATGTAAAAATGTTACCTGTGTGAAGCAACTAGTGGACACCACAGGCAAGCGCTAATAATAATGCCAGAGTCTTGTGTTGTTGTGGTATCAGTTCCATTTTAAAATCTCCATGAAATCAGTTTTCTGTTGGATGTGATTGCAAACACCTTGAGATATTACCCTGGACATTTTTTTTTAAATTTCTTTGACACTGTAGAGATTTTTTCTAGTCATGTCTCCGAAGTTTTACGTTTGGCTGTGATATGTTTAATATATGTCGTACTTGTGGCGAGAGGGGAGGGCGGGAGTTCTGTTTAGTTTCGATCGCTGCATACGAGTGATCGCTGGATGTGTCCGGTATATTTTTAATTACGTAGACGATGTGGTGTGGTGAAGACATATTGTTTTTCCTAATGTTTCTTCTCATTCTCCCTGTCCTCCTGCCATTTCTTTAAATGGCTTCAATTTCTTCATTTTTTAACACTTTGGAACACCTCACAATTTGGACAGGGGTGATTTAGGAATAATCCATTTGTGAGGGAGGCATGGGAAGAGGACAGGTCCATGTTTAAATTTTGGTACGGGGAATGTGCTGGAGCCATTTGCTGCATTTAGTTCAGAGCAAATGCAGGCCTTTCTAGTTTTAATTGGATTTGACCCCTTGTTTTTAAGGTTCAGGCTCCGGTTCTGGCTCAGGACAAGAATATGTCAGCCTCGGCTGCTGGAAAGACACCTCAAGCCGAGCGATCCCGATCATCGAGGGGACCGACTCCCGTCTGGACGGCAGTTACAGCTCCCGGCAGGACGCGCTGAAGAAGTGCTACCAAGTGGCCAAAGATCGCGGCTTCTCGGTCTTCGCGGTGCAGAACGGTGGGCAGTGCGCCTCGTCACCCATCGCCGGGGGAACCTACAGGAAATTTGGAACATCGACGGGTTGCAAAGGGGACGGGGAAGGAGGCGGGTGGGCGAATAATGTCTACATGATCACAGGTGGGTTCTTTAACTGCGTTACTGGTGGGTGTGAGAACTTCAGGGTTCTTTCTTTCTTTATCTAAATTGCAACGGCAATACACGTAGAGCACAGCAAATTCAGCTGATCGATGCTGTGTTCGACACTTTACAAAACATGATACACAACAGTTAGAATACAAGCAAAATTAGCTGTATAATTAAGAAAAAAAAGTGAGCTTAAAAGTTTGAAAATTCGAATAAGCTCCACATGCACAGTCCCATGTTATGTCAGTCATACAGCGTATACAGCGTACTATATACTGTATATTTACTATCCACCAGCCAGTCCCTGCGTATTTCGGTATGTTTTTCGGCCTTGTGCGTTTGATGGTGCTTTGTGTTCAAGAAATGCCTTTTGCTCGCTCTCTTGAAAGCGACGAGGCTACGGGCGTCTTTCACTACCTGGGGTAGTTGATTCACTTCAGGATTGACCATTGATAACAGGCATTCGGAACAAGAGAAGTCATGTTGTCTTTTTTGTTGCATAAATATCGTTAAGGCATTAGTCTGTACAATGCAAATTGGGTGTTGTCGGTTGGTCTGTAGATGCCACTCGAAAGTATATCACCCTGGGATGTTGGAAGGACACATCGGACAGAGCCATCACCATTGTTGAGGGGTCGGATGGCCGCCTGGATGGATCATACAGCAATCGCCGAGATGCCATCAACAAATGCTACGAGGTGGCCAAAGCTAGGAACCATGGCATATTCTCCGTGCAGAACGGTGGGCAGTGCGGGACGTCGGCCAACGCACGAAGCACCTACTACAAGTTTGGGCCATCAACGAATTGTAAAACAGACGGCAAGGGAGGCGGATGGGCGAATCAAGTCTACCGAATCATAGGTAACTTCTTAGTGCACCTCTCTGATTAGCATTAGCAAATAGCACATTTGTTAAGGGTACAAATTTTGGCATGGAAGATAATACCAGAAGACGTTTTATATTCAGTTATTGTATTTTACTTCAGGAGCAGGGGCACGCTTTGGATGGGTCCAGTGCTCATCCAGCTGGGCCATTGAGGCTTCGGGCACGCCATATGTTCAAGGCGGTGTGACGTATGGTCCCGGGAAAGTCCTGGATGGGGACTCAAGCACGTACTGGAACCCCCAGGGATTGTCAAAAGACTTCAACAGGTGGTACATCATTTTCAACTTTGGGGCGAGATACAGAATTTGGAGGTTCCGTCTCTCCAACTTTGGCGACAACACACACGACATCAAGACATTCAAGGTGCAATGGTCGGAAAGCGCCAGTCCTTACAACTGGGTAGACGCCCTGTCTGTCGAAAGGGCTGAGGGAGGAACAGGCGAGGTCCAGTATTTCTCCGGCTTTGGGGCGACCGCTCAGTTTTGGCGACTTTACATCACTAGAACGCACTCCGGCTGGCAACCTTGGCTAAAGGAAGTGGGTTTCTTCGGGATGGAAGCGGGTAAGTTTAGCACTTGTGTTGGCCATAAAGATGATAGATTTGGTTGGAATTTCATTTCAAGCTCTGCATAGGGACACGGGAGGGGTGACAGTACGTCTGATTTTGACAGAAGGTATTTAACCCACAGCATGTAATCATGGTTAAAGATGTTAGGTGTGGTTGGAATGTTATTTAAATTTGAGGAAAGGAACATAGAAACAAAGTGTGTCAAGGTCTTGGACATGGTTGTAGAACCATATTAATATTTGCTGCAAGCAGTGTTACATGTACGTCTCTTTAAGGTGATGAGAAAATGGAAATTTACATTGCATTTAAATATATACCTTACCATTCTTGACTCCTTTGTCTTTAGTAGTAGGAGGAGGAGGAGGTGGTGGTGGTGGAGCGACTCAACAGTGTGGTATGTGACGTACACAGACATTGACACAGAATTAATAACGGCATTGATAATTGTAAATGGTTACGCAATACAAACTCTAAGTGTTGAGATACAGTTACATATCAGAGTGTACAAAAGAGCTCAACAGTTCATGCTTATAAACCTACTTTTCCGAGAATTCTCCGGTGCCCAGTCTAGTAGATGCTACCTGAAACGTCTGACTACTTCTAAAATCATATACATTTGCTGGAATAACTTTTTTGGCGTAGAAAAGAGATGTTTTCTGTCCCACAGCCGGCAGTACTACCAACCTTGCCCAAGGTCGCCAAGCGGCACAGTCGAGTACGGGTTACGGAGGCACCCCAGACCGGGCGGTGGACGGGAACACAAACTCGCAGTATAGCGGGAACTCCTGCACACACACCAACTCGGAGGACAGGCCGTGGTGGCGAGTCGACCTGGGTTCCTCTAAATGTGTGGACCGAGTCGTCGTCACCAACCGACGAGACTGTTGCTCGGAGCGACTCGGCGGCTTCAAGGTGTACGTCGGCGACAACCCGACCGTGACAGAGAACCCAACGTGCGGGGGAGAGCAGTCTACGCGGAACAAGTGGTCATTCACCGTGGACTGTGGTGGTCGCACAGGCCGGTACGTGGGGATAGCTCTACCAGGCAGGGAGTTCCTCACACTGTGTGAAGTGCAGGTCTTTGGAGGTAAGATTCTTTTCCTTTTTCTTTTGGCTTGTACTTTTCTGCATTGTATTCTTCTTCTGAGTCACTAGAACGCACTCCGGCTGGCAACCTTATCTAAAGGAAGTGGGTTTCTACGGAATGGAAGCGGGTACGTGTAGCACTTGTGTTGGCCATAAAGATGATACATTTGGTTGGAATTTAATTTCAAGCTCTGGATAGGGACACCGGAGTGGTGACACTCCGCAATAATCCGTAGGATTTTGACAGAAGGTATTTAACCCACTGTATATAATCATGTTTTTCAAGGTTCAGGCTCCGGTTCTGGCTCAGGACAAGGCCCGCCATATAGAAGCCTTGGCTGTTGGAAAGACACCTCAAGCCGAGCGATCCCGATCATCGAGGGGACCGACTCCCGTCTGGACGGCAGTTACAGCTCCCGACAGGACGCACTGAAGAAGTGCTACCAAGTGGCCAAAGATCGCGGCTTCTCGGTCTTCGGGGTGCAGAACGGTGGGCAGTGCGCCTCGTCACCCATCGCCGGGGGAACCTACAGGAAATACGGCACATCGACGGGTTGTAGAGGGGAGGGGAAAGGAGGCGGGTGGGCGAATAATGTCTACATGATCACAGGTGGGTTCTTCAAGTGCATTATTGACAGCTGTGTCTTAAGACCTGTGCGAACTAGGAAAGATGTCTTTCATCAATTCAGAGCTGGCCATTTATAACAGGCGTTAGGACCAAAGGTAGTCATTTCGTTTCTTTCCTTAGTTGTATGAAAAACGTCAATGCATTGTTCTGTACTAAAAAATAAGAACTTGGATGTTCTCTGTTATTCTGTAGATGCCACTCGAAAGTATATTACCCTGGGATGTTGGAAGGACACGTCGGACAGAGCCATCACCATTGTTGAGGGGTCGGATGGCCGCCTGGATGGATCATACAGCAATCGCCGAGATGCCATCAACAAATGCTACGAGGTGGCCAAAGCTAAGGGCTTTGGCATATTTTCCGTGCAGAACGGTGGGCAGTGCGGGACGTCGTTCAACGCACGAAGCACCTACTACAAGTTTGGGCCATCAACGCAGTGTAAAACAGACGGCAAGGGAGGCGGATGGGCGAATCAAGTCTACCGAATCATAGGTAAACTTCTCAATCTTGCTCATCTCGGATTAGCATTAGCAAATAGCACATTTGTTAAGGTTACGGAATTTGGCATGGAAGAAAATATCAGAAGATGTTTTGTCTTCAACAATTATTTTTTTACTTCAGGAGCAGGGGCACGCTTTGGATGGGTCCAGTGCTCATCCAGCTGGGCCACTGAGGCTTCGGGCACGCCATATGTTCAAGGCGGTGTGACGTATAGTCCCGGGAAAGTCCTGGATGGGGACCCAAGCACGTACTGGAACCCCCAGGGATTGTCAAAAGACTTCAACAGGTGGTACATCATTTTCAACTTTGGGGCGAGATACAGAATTTGGAGGTTCCGTCTCTCCAACTATGGCGACAACACACACGACATCAAGACATTCAAGGTGCAATGGTCGGAAAGCGCCAGTCCTTACAACTGGGTAGATGCCCTGTCTGTCGAAAGGGCTGAGAGAGGAACAGGCGAGGTCCAGTATTTCTCCGGCTTTGGGGCGACCGCTCAGTTTTGGCGACTTTACATCACTAGAACGCATTCCGGCTGGCAACCTTGGCTAAAGGAAGTGGGTTTCTTCGGGATGGAAGCGGGTACGTGTAGCACTTGCGTTGGCCACAAATATGTTATATGTAGTTGGAATTTTATTTCAAGTTGAGGAAAGGAACATAGAAGCAAAGTGTGTCATGGACATGGTTGTCGAACCATACTAATATTTGTTATGCAAATCATAGATTTATGCCAATGTCATCAGTGATGCAAATAGATGGAGAGCACTGTACCTTACCATTCTTGACTCCTTTGTCTTTAGTAGGAGGAGGAGGTGGTGGCGGTGGAGCGACTCTCCAGTGTGGTATGTGACGTACACAGACATTGACACAATTGATAATTGTAAATGGTCACACAATACAAGCTCTAAGTGTTGAGATACAGTTACATATCAGAGTGTACAAAAGAGCTCAACAGTTCATGCTTATAAACCTACTTTTCCGAGAATTCTCCGGTGCCCAGTGTAGTGGATGCTACCTGAAACGTGTGACTACTTCTAAGTACTTCTACTTCATATACATTTGCTGGAGTAACTTTTTTGGCGTAGAAAAGAGCTGTTTTCTGTCCCACAGCCGGCAGTACTACCAACCTTGCCCAAGGTCGCCAAGCGGAACAGTCGAGTACCGGTTACGGAGGCACCCCAGACCGGGCGGTGGACGGGAACACAAACTCGCTGTTTAACGGGCACTCCTGCACACACACCAACATGGAAGACAGGCCGTGGTGGCGAGTCGACCTGGGTTCCTCTAAATGTGTGGATCGAGTCGTCGTCACCAACCGACGAGACTGTTGCTCGGAGCGACTGAGCAACTTCAAGGTGTACGTCGGCGACAACCCGTCCGTGACCGAGAACCCAACTTGCGGGGGAGAGCAGTCTACACGGAACAAGTGGTCATTCACCGTGGACTGTGGTCGTCGCACGGGCCGGTACGTGGGGATAGCTCTACCTGGCAGGCAGTTCCTTACACTGTGTGAAGTGCAGGTCTTTGGAGGTAAGATTCTTTTCCTTTTTCTTTTGGCTTGTAGTTTGCTGCATTGTATTCGTCTTGTGGGTCTTTGGTTTATAACGTTACTTCTTGTGATGTACGCCTCCGATTCTCACTACTTCGAGCCGGATCAAAGCTGGATCAATGCGAATCATTTTGACTAGCTGTTGGTGGACGACCATTCTAACCAGGTGGTAGCCTCCTTCGCAGACTTGTGGGGGGGCGACGTTTTTTCGTGCAGCGTTGCGACCTATGCCGCAGAAGGACGGTTCTGCCGTCGAGGGACTTTGCCGGGGATAGAGTTTCTCACTACATCTTCATGGAAGGATCACATGCTGGTACTGGGACAACAAAGAAGGAATGCCAAGGCCGCCTTCGTGTGTGCTGCGCGAAAACTCTCTCCCGGCAAAGTCCCTCGGCGGCAAAACCGCCCCTCCGCGGCATAGGTCGAAACGCTGCCCGAAAAAAAATTAACACCGCCGCCACAAGTCTGCGAAGTAGGCTAACCAGGTGGTCGATTGAGCGGTTTGTTTTTACCTGTTCAGGATCAGCCGGATCCGGAGGCGGTGGAACCTGTGCAAGCGGTTACCAAAGGTACGAAGGCACCTGCTACAGGGCGTACGGAGAGAGGAAGTCCTACGACGACGCCAAGGCCAAGTGTGCTGCCGATGGCGGCCGCCTGGTGGCGCCAAAGACCGAGATGCTGGATAGCTTCATAATGGGCCTGATTCGTGGGAACGGAGGAGGCGATCACTGGATAGGAATGGACGACAGGGCATCGGAGGGCGCTTGGACATACAGCGACGGGACACATATGCAGGTTACTGGGAGAGATCTAGTGTACTGTATACATATGCAGATATATGCCAATACCGACTTAAAGTATGCACTTAAAAGCATTGTACTGTTATGATATATATATTATCAAGTTGTGCTATTGTGTGTATAGGCATTGTTTTTGTACAACAGAGATTTCCAAAAACAGTGAGATTACAAAACAGAAGCAAAGAGATGAAATATAAAACACACAGATCCATAAAAACAACATCGAGTTCATCACTGATAAATTGCGAGAGCAAAGAAATCGTTCCGTTTCTTGGGTATCCTTGGATGGCATATACCCTCTATGGCCGATGGATACTGCCTGGCCAATTTAATAACTGTCTTTTGCCAGACCTAGGATCTGCTTGGAGATTACAATTTTTGTTCAGTTGACGCTGTCCACAGCATGTTATGAGGATACATGCATGATGTTGACATGGCTCTTTCTCACCGTGTCTAAGCTACTTTATGTTTCGTATTACAGAATTGTGACTTCAAGAAATGGGCCCCCGGGGAACCGAACAACGCCTTCGGTCTGGGACAGGACTGTGTGCAGTACTGGTCAGCAGCAGGCAACCGCTGGGACGACGATATGTGCAACAATCAAAAGAAATTCGTCTGCCAGATTGGTATGTACCCCTTGTCTCCAAGCAGATCATACGGTGGCAAGGCAGTATCCATTGGCCAGAGGATACTGTATTGCTTGCCACCGTATGATCTGCTTGGTAGTATCTCGGATAAGCCAACTGCTTACCAATATATCACTGTGCATGATTGAGTGGAACTTGAAGGCATCGGCTCAGTGCCTTCCATACTATAGATGCATGTATAGTAGCCACTGTGATCATGATATGGTACTCCATACCTGGTTAATCTCACGTGAAGCTAAACCGTATCTTGAGGTTTGCCTCTTTAGACTAGTACTTATAAGGCCACTCCGATTTAATTTTATGGATGACATCCTCTGAAGACCCCCAAACTAGTGCGCGCGGGCGAAAAAAATAAAAATCCGGCCAAAAATAAAAATGCTACAAAACCACAGGAATACAAACCTGGTATTGTGAATTTGGCGCATTACATAGCGACGTATACGACAGGCCGACACATGCTGGATTTTTGCGGAATATATGAATCGACACTGCTGTACGTATGTACTGAGTTCTTGAGTCTTGGAGCTTCGGTAGCCTGGCTGCCGTCAACCAGAGTTATCACCACCATGCACTACCCAGGCCTAAAGCCAGGCCAGAGCCTCGGAATTTTTTTACCCTTTTTTTGAGATCGGGCGAAAATCAATGCGCGCGCGGATGTCATCCATAAAATTAAATCGGTGTGGCCTAAATAAATAAATACTTATCATTTAATGATTACAATGCAGACAATGTAATGATTTAATGATTACAATGTCCTTAGTTCAGCCTGAATAACCCATAACTAGCAAAATGAAAGGGTACTGTGGGTTAGTGAAAATTAGATGTGATCTATTCTTACGGTTGCTCTGATATTCTGCAGGACCCGGTGATAACAACGGCTGTACCGGGCCCGGTGGATACAGTTTCGTCGGCTGTTATGTGGACAGTCTGTTCCGCGTCTTCCCACACGACTTCAAGAGGGATGATCAGCTGACAGCCCAGACATGTGCACGGCATTGCAGATCTAGAGGATATGCGTATTGTGGTAAGAATGCTTTATCCTTCTTACCTGGCGTATTCAACTCAGGACCGACAGGTTCGAATCCTATGTCACTGCGATCTTGTGCCCTTGAGAAAGGCACTTAACACGACTTTCCTCACTTCACTCGGGTGGGAATGAGCTTCGGTTAGGGACGCCAATCGGATAGGACGTAAAATGGAGGTCCCGTGTTTGGGGAGAGCTATACAGAACTGAGTTCAAGAGGGGCTGCATGGTCACCATATATATGTGTGTGTTTGAACGAAGCAGTAGTTTGTTAAGCTGGGCCACGTGAAGGTAAACATGATGCATTTGTTTGCAAATGTTACCTTCATAGTTTACTAATTTCTTCTTTTGTTTCCAGGTACTGAGTGGCACAATGAGTGTTACTGTGGGAACGATGCCAACTTCGCCAGACTCGTGAGGGCGACCGGACAATGTAACGCTCCTTGTCGTGGAGATAGCAACGAGAAGTGCGGAGGGGCCTGGCGCATATCTGTCTACCGTCTGGCACGTGGCGGTAAGGAAAACCTCTACTGAAAATGTAGAATTTCCGTAAGGTGTATATCTAGACATACAGACACGTGGGTACAAAAGAATTAACCCACGTACAAGACTATATACTTATTATTAGATGAATCAACTTATACTACTTGTTCTAAGGTCTGAACATCTTACCCTGAACCACCCAATCTTTCCTCTTTGCCAGGACTGCCGCTTGCAATACTGTTACAGTAATGTATGATAAAGGTTGGGTGCTTTGAATGATATGGCGCTCTCTTTTATGCTCGTGACTTGCACACTCACACGGGAGCAGTGATTCGTCCCGGAGGTACAGGCCTACATTCGACTCTAAGGGCGGCCATATTGGTACGTCACGCCCGCAATGCAAGACGGGATACTATTCTGATCACCTCTGGATTCGCCCTGAAGTGACTCTTCTTCTGTTTTACAGGAGGAGGAGGTGAAGGTGGAGTCGGAGGAGGAGGTGGAGTCGGAGGAGGAGGAGGAGCAGTACAGGCACCAGAAGGTCTATGTGGTAAGTACCTCCATTTGCCCTGCCGGCCTATCGCCTGGTATTGCGAGAGGGTACGTTGAAGTGGCAAAAACATATTTCATGTCTATGACTTTAAATTAGTTCTTAGACGAAACTCTTCCATGTGAATATGTCCGCAGGTCGTGCCTGGCAGGCGATAGAGGGTGCCCTGAAGTTTGTCAGCGTTGGCGGCTGTGGTGTTTGGGGAGTGAACGCGAACGATGACATATATTACCGGGTCGGCACGTACCTCCGCGAGAGCCACCCCGGGACCGACTGGTTGAAAGTCGACGGAAGACTGAAGCAGATCAGCTCGGGATACGGCATCGTGTGGGGCGTCAATTCAAACAACGACGTCTACGTCCGAGAAGGTTTGTACCTTTATAAATAGTTCCGCATTGTAAGGTTTGACTTATGTAGCTTACCTTAAACTAAACACACAGGTGAATGATGTAATGAATTTAACAAAGTTTATCATCTTTGTATTTCTTGTTGGTGATAATGTACTGTGCTGGCATGTATTACGTGTTCATGCATTTGAACTTTACAAGAAGCCATCGGCGAGGACATCAGATGTTAATCTTGGCTTTGTCAGCAACCTGACACTAAAACTCAAGGCCGATGTTCTTAGGCCATTTATCCAAAGCTGAAAAAAGTTAACGCTAATACTTTGAATGCAACATTCAACTAGAGTTCCCCGATCTCATACCTTCGCCAAATGATGTTAATCTTTATGACTGACAAATTATAGATTAGATTATTCCCCCCTGATTTAAGAAATAGGAACCTAATTTTCATGAATTATATCATTTTATCATAAGCTCAACCAAAAGACAGTCTTATATTAACAAACAATGCATTCTAGCATTTCCTAATAAATTATGCAAATGAGGTCCTGATTTGAATAAATTATGTATAATGATGTTCACCTCAACTAAACTTTCAAATACCACAAGTATGAAATTCCAGGCAGTTATCATTACATAATTATAAAACTTTCTCATTAATTATGCAAATTAAGTCATTATTAACATAATCAATATCTTCCTGTGTTTCTCTCGTTGTCAATTACCAATGTCACAAGCTTCAATTGTCCTATCATGGAATGCAGCTGATTTATAGAATTTCCCCATAAATTATGTAAATTACATCCATATTTGCATAATTGTCACATAATTATATTAAACATCACGTAAGCTAACTACATACCAAAAATCACGACGATCCGTCAAACGGTTCTTGAGTTATCCCCTTTTGAATAATTTCAAGAATATATCCCTGCAGTTCCATAGCAAGCCACTAGGGGGCCCAAACTCACGTCACTTCTTTCCCAGCACGAGAGCTACCTACCATCCAAATTTCATCACCATAGCATGTCTAGATCATGAGATATCAAAACCGGAAGTTCAGCTGCAGTACCATAACAAGCCGCTAGGGGGCCCAAAATCTAATCATTTTGAGGTCTCATCAAGACCTACCCACCTACCAAGTATCAAAATAATCCATCAAGGCCTTCTCAAGTTATCGTGTTTACAGACACACACACACACACATACACGAACGCCCCTGAAAACATAACCTTCTTGGCGAAGGTAATAATGGTATATTTGCTCGCTCTGTTGTTTTTGTGGAATCTTTCTTGTTCTTTTTTTTTTAAATCTTATTTTTCGACTCTAAGGTTTTAACGGTGGCAGACCACAAGGAAGCTCGTGGACGAAGGTGGACGGCCAGCTGATCATGGTCAGTGTCAGCTCCAAATACGACCAGGTGTGGGGAGTGAATGCCAACCACCAGGTCTACAGACGTGTGGGCGTCACCTTCGCTAACAAAAGGGGTATGTGCAACAACAGTTACTATCACTCCAATACAAGAAAAGAGCACATGGAATTATATATTATTATATATAGTAATAAATCATACCATAAGTCCTGCTGAATTTTTCAATGGTGATTTTTACCATGTATTTCCACCAACTAGTCATGTTCAGAATAAAACAAGACATATTTTTGCTTGCCAAGGCACAAAGACACCGATCTAAATTATTATGGCATTTTGTTTTGCCATCCAGTTTCTCTGATCACACACACACCCCACATTATACATGTACAAACCTGCTTTTACATGTATAACAGGTACGTCCTGGCGACAACTGGACGGGAGGCTGAAGTACGTGTCGGTCGGACCGGCGGGTGTGTGGGGTGTGAACGGCAACAACGACATCTGGTACCGAGAGGGAACGTACGGGGACGAGCGGGCGGTCGGGACCAGGTGGAGGCTGGTCTCGGGAAAGCTGAAACAGCTCACCGTGGGGTACAACGTTGTCTGGGGCGTCAACAACAGGGATCAGATCTGGATTCGAGTTGGTAGGCTGACCCATTCGTTTATCTACGTCTTTATGAATAACTGTATATATACCCTTTATGAAATGCCAAGGTGATACTTGTATGTACGTATATGTATGGAATAGGTCAAGAAAAGTCACGACAAGTATACAACCCTTTAATACATCTGTACACACTGACCCTGACCTCTCCACACACATATGTAGATACCATAATTTTTTTCATTAATTTTTTCTGCGCAATGTTTTCATTTACATAGAATAATGCTATAAACTTCTTGATAATAAATAAAATACAACGTCATGTATATCGTAATGTCTTGTCAGATGGGCAAGCCCTTTGTAATAGCCTAGCCACAGGCAAGTTGGGATGCCCTGGCTGTGTGTGTACAGCTAAACCAATAAATGAACAAGTATACAATATTGCGGGGTATTAATTTCATTTTTATTTTTTCAAGGGATTACTTCACGTCGCCCGATGGGGGTAGACTGGGTTCTCGTGCCGGGACGCCTGTCTATGGTGTACGTCAGCCCCTCGACCAACAAGGTGTGGGGATGTAACGCCGGGCACAACATCTTCCGCAGACAGGGGATCTGGCGCTACGGCGGTCACAGAAGTGGTAAGGAAGGGTTCTAACTTGCGTTGAAAGTAAGTATACTGGCTGAACACTAAAAGGCCACACGTGTGTGTGTGTGTGTGTGTGTGTGTGTGTGTGTCTTCTGCACAAAACTTACATTGGCAGCATTGGCGGAACACTAAGCGTCCACAACGTAGGTGTGTATGTGTGTGTGTCTCTGTGTGTCAGTGTGTGTGTGTCCGTGTGCGTGTGCGTGTGTGTATGTGTGTTTGTGTGTGTGTGTGTGTGTGTGCAGTGGTCTGACCAGAGTCAGCTTTTTCATCTACAATGCATTGTAAAGCAAAGACAGTTAAACTCAGCAAAAGTGAAATTATCTACGTCCCCTTACCTACACGAGAGGGCTGCACAGACAACATTGATACCTGCCACCTTTCAACAATCATTAGCTCATACCCGAGTATCGTCAGCTCACTGGCTGTATAACATTTTTGTTTCAGGGCAGTTCTCGTGGTTCCACACCTCCGGCGACTGGGCCACCGAGGGCTCCGGGACACCTGCCACCGAGGGAGGAGTGACCTACGGACCGGGGAAGATCTTTGACGGCAATCCAAGAACCTGCTGGAAACCAACGGGCTTGCCTCAGAACTACAACCAGTGGTCCATCGTCATGAACCTCGGGGCATCGTACCTTCTCTCCCGGATCAGCATCACCAACTACGGAGACACTACTCACGACATCAAGTCCTTCAAACTGCAGGTTTCGTCCTCGGGGAGCCCGTACAACTGGCAGGACGCGCTGGTGGTCCCCTCGGTGACGGCAGGGAGCCACGCCGCGCAGGAGTTCGACATCCCGCCGGTGACAGGTCAATTCTGGCGCCTGTTCATCACCTCCACTCACTCGGGAAGCGCGCCCTGGCTGGTCGGCGTCGCCTTCAACGGAATACGAGCAGGTCGGTTTTGTTTTTTGACACATGTCCCTATGAAAGATGGTGGATACCGTCTGAAAGCTTCAACGCTTTACAGAAATTTAGTCGTGCGTAACCTTTGTACTATGTCTCTATGTGCAAAAACACAACTCATTACAAAGTTTAACGTAAACGGCGTGCAGTATATCAGTAAAAAAGCATATTATTTTGTAAGAATGACTTATAGTCGACGGTGTTGTGATCATGGTACTGGTGATGGTATTTATTTATTTATTATTTGTTTTGAGGAGTCAGCCTTGTCAAAGGATTACATGTATATCCTGTTTGCTGACTCCTCCCAGTTTCTTTTCTGAAAATCCCAATAAATAAATAAATAGATGGTATAGAATCATCAATTTGCTTGATATTCCTCTACAACTAAATTTGATGGAATGACTTTATATCTATAGCAAAAAATTAAAAGGTTGAAGTGCTGAATTGCTTACTTGACTTGATTGCCAAACATATATTTTACCTAGGCACCTGCCCGAGTGGATGGTCGTCAGGAGGCTACCAGTGCTACCGCGGCTTCAAAGACGGAGTAGACGCGGGAACAGCCGCTACCAAATGCAGCGAAGCGGGAGGCAGGTTGGCGACAGTGAAGCACAGGACCATCCACAGCCTTCTGGTCCGCCTGAAGAACGCCATCGACGCCAACGGCGATTTCTGGATCGGGTTGAGCGATAAGGTGATTCAACCATCACTTTGTATTCATTCATCAGTACACAACAAACGATGCAATGGCCAAGTGGGTAGAGTGCTCGCCTTACATTCGGTAGGTCGTGAGTTCGATCCCCGGCCGAGTCATACCAAAGACTTTAAAAATGGTACATACTGCTTTCTCTACGTAGTACTCAGCATTTGGGAAAGAGTATGGAAGTTAAACATACGCCACTACCAGTGGACTAGCCCCTGCTGTAGTGGGTGCCGCCCTATGTATCACTTTATGCGGAAAGGCTATTTATCTTTAACTTTTTAATACACAACAAAACAGTAACAAGCACAGTGTAGCGCTGCGCTCAAGTTCACGTATTTTAACAGCGCCACACAACAAAATACAATTAACATGTAAATACACATAGCTCGAGTTGACATAACAGTGCACCGAAGTCCCATCACCTCAAGACAGACATTAAACAATGCTTCCGAAAATAGTTTCATCAGGCTGGTAAAACTTAAGAGATAGGGGAATTCTTTTTACACAACCAAAGAGTCTCATCCCAAACAAACGCTATCCCAAACGTGGCTTAGTTTGTGATGTTAGTTAGTACGTGATGTTTTGGATAGTGTTCTCGCCGCAAAAGCGCCACCTACATCGGCTACATATAGCGGCGAGATGCAGTACTCCAGTCAGAAGCTCTGAAGAAGGTGTCTGACAGACACCGAAACGTCAGCGAGGTGAGACTCTTTGGTTGTGTAAAAAGAATTCCCCTATCTATTAAACAATGCTAATGGTAGCCAGGTTATTGAACAGGAAAAAAAGTTATTGAACAGGAGTAACTTCTATAACTGATGGACGAGAAAAAAACCACCACTTTTGTGTAGATATACTTGTTCGTGATTACTGTCATATTGATGTGCGGCCTGCCGTGCTGCTACAGGCCTCGGTAAGTGTATTTGCATGTATTATATAATTGAAATGTAATGTTATGTAATTTATGATATTTTATGCATTAGTATAACCCTGTTAGCATGGTGGCTTTGTAAAGATGTAGTCACTTCTTCCACCATGCCTTTCATGTATGTGGAAAATTGTAATAACTAACTAACTCAATAAATAAATGAAGGAAAGCGAAGGCGTCTGGATGTGGTCTGACGGCTCAGTGTCGAGCGGCTTCAGTGCGTGGGCTTCTGGTGAACCCAACAACCTGGGCGACGAGGACTGTGTCCACTATTGGGGCCACAACAGGGGCGACAACCAGCGAGATCAGTGGAACGACGCAAGGTGTACCGGCACAAAGAACTACCTCTGCGAACGAGGTGTGTAAAATCAGTTTTTTTTTATTCCGAAACATCTTATCACAAGACGTGGTGACGACACACTCAAGTTTTTTCAAATTATATTAATGCCGACACCAACACAGGGACAGTACAATACTCATTTACACCTGAGCGAAGTGAGGAAAGTCGTGTTAAGTGCCTTTCCCAAGGGCACAAGATCGGTGGCATGTCAGGACTCGAACCCGGGGCCTCTGGTTCCGATTCGAGAACGCTGCCGCTGCGCCACACGACCCCACGTCAGTTATCAGTTATCACAGACTCCCAATAGATAATTTCCAACGGAAAGTCCTCTGTTTTAGCTTCCTTTTATTTATTTATTTATTCCTTCACATATCTATGGCAATCACTCGTGATCATTATTTGTAATCAATACATATTCATGTACAGATACATAGTCATGCACAGATACAGATTCATGTACAGATATACAGACTTTCCGAGTAGGATAACCGTGTCAGTCCCTACACCTAAGTGAGGGTCACAGTTGACACGGTGGCCTTCGCGTGGATTTGTTTAAGGTGGATAACAGGTTGCGAATCTGAGACCCGCACACTTGGGCATCCGTCTTCCCCAGCGGATCCATCACATATATCTATTGAGTATTAATCAAGAAGCACAGTTGCTTATATGACGCTTCCTACTCAAACACATAAAAAAGAGTAAAATACAATGACATACATTATTACAGGAATGGTTAAAAGAAAAATGAGTGTAAACAAGGCAATTTGGTGATCTATCAATTACGAGAATCAACATTACATCTACATCTGAATCGAAGACATTACAGTTTTGTGAATGTGAAAGTGACGTGGACCCTAGGCCTCGTAGCAGTAAAACATTAAGTACTGTCATTGAGATGCTGTAGTTTTACTATGTTGGAAAGAGATGATAACAGAGCACTTCTTTGACTGGTATAAAGTTTACAGTGTAGAATGTAGTGTTAAGCCACCTTTTACACTTTTACATACCTAGCTATATACGGCATACCTATAGTAACCTCAGATTATCATGAAAGTTCATCTGTGTTGGTAGTAATCATAGTAAAACGTTAAACTTTATTCCAACACACTATTTACAGGGATCAAATTTTCAGCGACCACTGTCGCCTTCATCAGGATAATTAATGACCAATCACTTCAAAACGTGATCTCGCGAGAGTTACGGTTTACAAACACGTGACCTTATTCACACGAGACTTTACTGATACGTGACGTAAGCAATTGATCAAAAGTGCCAGGGAGTTTATATCGTCCACCATCTCTATTAAGTGAAGGCTGAAGTGCTCTGATATATATAGCCTCCTTAATGCCTCTTAGAAAATTTGATCCCTGCAAATAGTGTGTTGGAATAAAGTTTAACATTTTACTACTATAGTAACCTCGTCACTATTACAGATATTAGCGGTGGCTTAGGCGGCACAGGCGGAGGCGAAGGAGGAACTGGTACTGGAGAAGGTATGCTTACTAGAACTGTTGGTAGTTTATGATTGATATGTAGTATGTAATTTATGCATACTTTGTAACACACAGCTTCTATGGATCCAATAGTAACGTTAACACCGTTGACAATGCCACATAGTAAACCCACCTACCTACGTAGTCCCATGACCGACACTGGTCGTCGGGGGGACAATGCAGACTTTGCAGCAGAGGTGTAGCCAGGTCTTCCTATCTTGGGCTGCTGTCAAAAGTTGTGGGACGGCGAGGGACCTCCACTCCTTGTTAACACAGTAAACATAGTAAACATCAGCGTCAAAACTGCCCCCCCCCCATTGCCATTGCCAGAAGTTCTGTTCCGCTGAAGTAACATCGTTGTTTTACCTGCACAGTTCCTAGAAAATGGAACTCAAACCTTCGCTGTGGATCGGCGTTCCCGGCTCCTGGCTCCAATCCCGGTCAGTGCAACCCTGACGGTCCCTTCCCTTGCTGCTCTCCGCACAACTGGTGCGGCATCACTGCACATCACTGCACCTGCGACGGCTGCATCGACTACAGACGCAGGCCAGGTGAGCATCTATAATCATGGGCGTTTCTATTCTCTATTCAGCACTCGCGGTTATAGCGCTGGCTTCGGAACCAATAGGTCCCGGGTTCGATACTCAACATATGCATGCCCGGACGTTGTGCCCTTGGGAAACTTCCCTCCCTAATCTGTCTAAATGTGTGCCAAAAACACTATACGGATTTGGTACGCCAAGGCGCCGACATTTGCACATTTGCCACCAAGAGCCGTAACAAATTCAGCTCTGAGGAGAACTTTTAAAAACCTACTGAGCGGCTCTGACAGCGAATGCCTCATTTGTTGCATACAATAGAATCCAGGCTTGTGAGTTGTGACAAGTACAGTTGGAAAATTAATATATAATAATGCATGGTTATGAATACTAAATATGCATATGATTAAACTGTTCTAGTATTTTTCTAAATCTCTTATTAATAATATGCACTGCTCTCGCATACAGCATGTACCTACGCATACAGCCATGTTTTATTCTTCTCTGTTAGGTGGCGGTGGAGGAGGAGGAGGACAAGTAGCAGTAGGAGGAGGAGGAGAACTAGGAGGAGCAGTTCCAGGAGGTAATGTTGAGAATATAAACACACATCGAAATACCTTTTTGCAGGAAAATTAATTCTTAGCTGCTGTTTATAAATACAGGCATCACCATTGGCTTGTTCATTTTAAGCTCTGGATAGGGGCACGGAAGGGGTGACACTCGGCAATAACGTGTAGGCTTTTGACAGAAGGTATTTAACCCGCTGTATGTAATCATGTTTTTCAAGGCTCTGGCTCGGGACAAGGCCCGCCATATAGAAGCCTTGGCTATTGGAAAGACACCTTGAGCCGAGAACATAAAAACAAAGTGTGTCAAGGTCATGGACATGGTTGTAGAACCATATTAACATTTGCTGCAAGCAGTGTTACATGTACGTCTCTTTAAGGTGATGAGAAAATGGAAATTGACATTGCATTTAAACATATACCTTACCATTCTTGACTCCTTTCTCTTTAGGAGGAGGAGGAGGAGGTGGTGGTGGAGCGACTCAACAGTGTGGTATGTGACGTACAGACATTGACACAGTATTAATAACGGCATTGATAATTGTAAATGGTCACACAATACAAGCTCTAAGTGTTGAGATACAGTTACATATCAGAGTGTACAAAAGAGCTCAACAGTTCATGCTTATAAACCTACTTTTCCGAGAATTCTCCGGTGCCCAGTGTAGTAGATGCTACCTGAAACGTCTGACTACTTCTAAAATCATATACATTTGCTGGAGTAACTTTTTTGGCGTAGAAAACAGCTGTTTTCTGTCCCACAGCCGGCAGTACTACCAACCTTGCCCAAGGTCGCCAAGCGGAACAGTCGAGTACGGGTTACGGAGGCACCCCAGACCGGGCGGTGGACGGGAACACAAACTCGCAGTATAGCGGGAACTCCTGCACACACACCAACTCGGAGGACAGGCCGTGGTGGCGAGTCGACCTGGGTTCCTCTAAATGTGTGGACCGAGTCGTCGTCACCAACCGACGAGACTGTTGCTCGGAGCGACTCGGCGGCTTCAAGGTGTACGTCGGTGACAACCCGACCGTGACAGAGAACCCAACGTGCGGGGGAGAGCAGTCTACACGGAACAAGTGGTCATTCACCGTGGACTGTGGTGGTCGCACAGGCCGGTACGTGGGGATAGCTCTACCTGGCAGGGAGTTCCTCACACTGTGTGAGGTGCAGGTCTTTGGAGGTAAGATTCTTTTCCTTTTTTCTTTTGGCTTGTACTTTGCTGCATTGTATTCTTCTTCTGAGTCACTAGAACGCACTCCGGCTGGCAACCTTGGCTAAAGGAAGTGGGTTTCTTCGGGATGGCAGCGGGTACGTGTAGCACTTGTGTCGGCCGCAAAGATGTTAGGTGTGATTGGAATTTATTGCAAGTTGAGGAAAGGAACATAGAAACAAAGTATGTCATGAACATGGTTGTCGAACCATATTAATATTTGCTGCAAGCGGTGTTACGTCTGTTTAAGGCAATGAGAAAATGGCAACTAACATTGCATTTAAATATATACCTTACCATTCATGACTCTTTTGTGTTTAGAAGGAAACAAAACTCTTTTAGCTGTACGTGTCCTGCTATGCTTTCTTTTTTTCTGGGACGGGAGGTTCTGACTCACGCTAGGTCTAATGTATCCTCAAACGTCTTGTAAAATACTTTTTTCCCATTGTATCTAACTTGAGTTCGCAGCCACTTAGTCCGTGTCCTTTCATTTGTATTTATTACTGTGTTTCTGAATAAAAATAATGTGCTTCCAGGTTGTATGCATCACTTGGGATGTTGACGCAAGGTAGTCGTTTACGTAGATCTGTCAAACCTCTGTTCGTAAAAGAAGCCGGTTATCAAGAACAGTACGGGCAAAGTCGAGTCGTATACGTAGCACATGCCCCAATTAAATCCCACGAACAACCAGGCGGCACCGTAACATACGCATATTTTCATTCGTTGAGGCAATAATTCCATTTTGAATATCTATCATCTTGATTAGGTGCTGGAGGAGCAGGTGGAGCCGGAGGAGCAGGTGGAACAGGTGGAGCAGGTGGAGCAGGTGGAGCAGGTGGAGCTGGAGGAACAGGTGGAGCAGGAGAAACAGGTGGAACAGGTGGAGCAGGTGGAGCAGGAGGAGCAGGTGGAGCAGGAGCAGGAGCAGGAGGAACTGTCGTCATTCCAGCTGACAAAGTCGGTGAGTGAAATGCTTCAAAATAAGTCAATTTGTGGAATATCTTTTAGTTACTTGTCAATGCCACAATTTAAGCATCAGGGTATTGCAATTGCCAAAAGGACAGCAAGAACGAGCAAGGTCCTTGTTTTCTATGTTAAAATTCTTAATTGCTAGAATATCATTTTAGCATTATACTCTACACACAGTACTAGTAGTTGTACATCTATGGAATTTGTCTTAATTAATTAAGCCCTGTCACACACAAAACCAGGTAGGCGTGGCCTAAATCTGGTCGGACATGTCCCGAACTTCAGCCAACCTAGGTTGCCTGGTGTTCGAGGGGGGTATGAATGTGTGAATGACAAGGCTTAATGTTGACGACGAGTTACTGCGAAGGGCACAAAATATATCATGGACACAAGATGCTACTATTCAAACAATATATGCGGGTCTCCGAGGCTGTCTCAAAAACTCACCCACCGCAAGGTAAAATTTGCAGGACATTGTTATCGAGCTAAGCAGGAAATCGTTTCTTCTGTCCTTTCTCTGGAAGCCAAGAGGTCGAGTACACTGTAGAAGTCTGACTTTTACCGATACCTTAACTAGAGACACTGGCATAGAACTCGAATACTTAGGAAAGCAATGCTAGAGAGAACTGGAGAGTTGTATGTGATGGCATAGAGCCCGGCTTATAGGCCGCTAATGTATGTAATGTTGACGACAGGGACCGGTTGGGGCATGGTGGATGGAGACCTCCACTGGGTGACGGTGGGCGGCTGCGGCGTGTGGGGCATCCGCGGGGAGCACGACATCTACTTCCGCGTCGGCACGTTCATGAACGAGGGCTCCCCCGGCACGGAGTGGCAGAAGGTGGACGGCGACATGGGGTGGGTCTTCTCCGGCAACGGCATCGTCTGGAGCATCGACCACGACTACAAGGTCTACGTACGGACAGGTGGGTGGTCATTTTTTTGCTGACCCCCAAAACAGGTTTACGCTTAGCTGGTCCCTATCTGGGTAAGAGACAAGATAGAATGCGGAAACGGTATCACAATTGGCGGGGGCACAATCGTGTAATTGCTTACTAAGCAAAACATAAACTTGAACACGAAACTTCATATCTCCAAATGGTTACTAGTACCTGAGCGTTGATGCATAAGGAATGTATAGCCCTGTCGGCTTCAGAGTTCAGACAATTTTTCTTCTTATTCAAAGAAAAGGATCGGTAAAAAGCATTTCAGTTAAGGAAAATAGTGCTTGAATAATTAAATGTGAAATACGTGAAACCTGCAGAAAATATAGATATTTTTGACGTGTATGCTTATGATAATTAATAAATATCAGTGTTCGTCAGTTTCGCTGTGCTAGTATCCTCGCGTCGAAAAACCTATGGTTAAGACTGTGACTGTTATACACGACAGTGCAGCGTGGGTTTTGATAATGTACAACTCCTCTTATCCCTATCAGGCATCGACGGAAGCCACCAATGGGGTACATCGTGGAAGGAGATCACAGGAAAAACGATGAAGTCTCTGTGTGTCAGCTCATCCAGTAACCAGGTGTGGGCAGTGGACTCTGAGGGAGCGATTCAGCGCAGGACAGGCATCGGTGCTGGCAGCTTAGAAGGTAAAGACTGTAACAGGGTCAACCTGGCGTCCAGTCTATCGCGGTTGGGGCGGATTTTCTTCGGGGCCACTGAAGCTCTGCCCCGCCCACCCCAGCTAGGTTCCCCAGTAGCTTTTGCACGACGGGAGTTAATTGGATGGGGCTTAGTGACGCTTAGCAACAACAGAACTCACTAATGGCGAGAAGCGACCAACTGTTCTCTTAGACCAACTCCCCTGGCATATCATCTGTCTATCTGGCCAATTTCTACTCTTTCCAGCCGCTCCGTGAAGCTTGGTAGAGGCTAGTGTTCTACAGGAAATGTTAGAACCAGAATGAAGTGTAGTTTGTATAATTATGCCCTCGATGCTCGACTATAGGTACGGGCTGGGAGGCCGTGGGCGGCGGCGATGCCGTGGAAGGCGGTTTCTCGTACGTGTCCAACGGGTACTCGGGCGTGTGGGCGATCTCAGCCACCGGCAGCGTCTGGTACCGCGAGGGTACCTACGGGTCACTCGGCGCCGCGGTGGGCAGCGCCTGGGTCGAGGTGACCGGGGTCTACCTGGTGCAGATCACCGTCGGGTACGACGTGATTTGGGGAGTGAACAGCCAAGGCCAGATCTTCGTCAGGATCGGTAAGGACGCACAGTGACTGTGTTATACACAATATTTTCTGTTACGGACTTTTATTACAAACTCTGGACTATCTTTTAAAGGATAACTCTGGACATTAACTCATAGGCAATTACTTCCTCTTACCATAATTGCATTATGTATGTATGTGTGTGTGTTTGTATGAAATTTTCACAGCTCACAAGAAACATGCACATCGAAGTTTGGAAACAGACCTGCATACACAAAAGGCGCCTTATATTCTATTGTTAGCGTTGTTTTGTACTGATACTACAATGGATTATACTGTTATCGTGCTAACTTAAATTTACAATTTGCGTGACAGGACTGTCTATCGAGAATCCACGAGGAGCACAGTGGGGAATGATCGAGGGAAGCCTGTCTCAGGTTTACGTCAGCTCAACTTCCAACCGTCTGTGGGGATGTAACAGCAACGACAACATCTGGCGACGTGAGGGCATCTCAGCAGTAGGCGTCACTGGTAAGGACCTCCTCATCAATGTTCGTCAATGCATGTACGTAGTGTTACGTTTCAATTTTGCGGCATATTTTCTTTATTCACAAAGAGGCAAAAACGCACAATAGCTTATGTAACGCCTTCTACTTGAGGACATAAAATAAGAGTAAAACACAATGACAAAATACGTACATGTAAACTAGAAAGGTAACATTTGCAAGGCAAATGCACAAAGTTATTATATATTCGAGGGAGTCTAAATCCCTCCTACTATAAAATTGCAACATTATGTAATCCAACACCAGTTATCATTGTGAGAGACAGTCTGGTTCAGTCAGGTCAGAGGTCACTGTTTGGAGAAGAAGAAGAAACGTAGCAAAAACATTATGTAAACATAATAAGACATGCAGGTTGGCGATGTATTAATTGCGAGAATATACCTGTATAGTGAATAAATGCTTGAACTATGCAAAAGACATTACAGTTTTGTAAATGTGAAAGCGACGTGGCCCCTCGTAGCAATAAAGAACATAATGTACTGTTATTGAGATTCTGAAACTCTAGGGATGATATCATAGTACTACGTTGATTGGCATCTTTAACGGGATATATATCCTTTCCCTGTGTCTTTATCAGCCGCTAAGTTCAGGTGGTTGATTTCCTCTCCGGAATGGGCTATCGACTCAGCGGGCACTCCATGGGTCCACGGCGGGGTCACGTATGACGCTGCCAAGACGCTGGACATGAATCTCCAGACCTTCTGGAATCCACAGGGTCTGGCTAAGGACTTCAACCAATGGCACATCATCTTCAACTTCGGCATGGCCTACACCATCTCCAGGTTTGTTTATATGTTTGTTTTTTCTGTTTACACGTAAAGGCATCCAATGCAATTTCAGGGCGACAAAACTGGAATATTCTGAATGTAAGAAAATCTGTATGATATAAGAACATACTACGTAACTTTACATTAGCACATTTGCATCCGTATTTCATACTTTGGGCATTCAAAGCAGCATAGAAACAAGCTCAAAGAGGAATACTAATATTTTCTGGGTGGTACCCCAAAAATCAACCCAGGATCCTACCCGTAACTTTCACCGCTCAACAACACCAAATTTTTGCTCTATTAAAGTTGTACCTAACTTGAATTTGCAGTCGATTTGTCTGTGTCCTTTGTATCCATTACTGTTTTTTTGCCAAAAATGTAAGGTTCTCCATCAACAACTACGGCGACACCTCGCACGACATCAAGGCATTCAAGCTGCAGACGTCGGCCACAGCGGGGCCAGGGTACAACTGGGTGGACGTGCTGGTGGTGACGGACGCCGCCGCGGGGACCCACGAGACACAGCGCTTCCGCGGGTTCGCAGCGACCAGCCAGTACTGGCGACTGTACATCACCGCAACGCACACCGGCTGGCAACCCTGGCTGAAGGAGGTCGGCTTCTACGGAATGATAGCAGGTAAGGTTGTTTGTTTCTTTTAATGTTTTATTGCAAATTTATGCCCGAGGTGTAATTGCAGGAACAGAAGAAACATTTGGTATAAAAATACAATTAGTACACATAGAACTACTGATAACTTTTTTGAAGACAGAGGAAGACAAAGGATCCCACTTTTTCTGTAATCTGTGGATTTTCAGATGTTAAGAGGAGAGTGGTTTTCATTTGCGTGAAAGTTTGGGTAGAATTATTGTGGAACAACTCTCCTTTAGCTGCCCACCCGAGCTATTCTTCCAACAAAGGGAGTAGATAAAAAGATAACAATACATATTAAACATACAATTACATGAAGTTATATTACATACAGCTTTTAAAAGAGACACATGTGTAACATCGTATGTGCTTTACGTATTTCCTCTTTGAGTTACAAATCATAGTTAAATCCTGCTTCAGAATGAATTCGAACAACACAATGGAATTTACTGTATTATCTATTTTCTGTATCTGTATCTGTATAGCCGGTATAACCGCCTTTCGGCGTAACACACCAGCAATTTTGGAAGTTTTAGGATCATCTTTTCCCCATGATTGTATTTAGGACGTTGCCCGGCCAGTTGGTCATCCGCTGGAGCATTGTGCTACCGTGCCTACGATGAAACAGCCAACTGGCATGAGGCAGAGCTCAAGTGCAGACAGGGGGGCGGCCGGCTGGCCAGCATCAAACACCCCGCCTTCCATTACTTTGTCGTCGCGATGAAGAACGCAATGGACGCCAACGGTGACTTCTGGATCGGCCTGAACGATGAAGGTTAGTGTGCTAATGTAAACAATAGCCTGGGTCGTAACATTACAATAACACTGCTGGCTGATCATTGGTTTACAGCAACTACATGTAGAAGTCCTGATGGTAGAAGTCCTGATGGTGGAAAGAAGATTGCACATGGTACAATGTATTACAACAACTATTGAGAACAAAGTACAAAAAGTATAGAATAGACCTCATATAAAATAAAGCCTAAACAACAAGTCTGTCTTCGATATAATTAATTATAACTTTATTGTTACAATCGAGTGGGTCTAATCATGAGTAATTTTCTAATAACAAAGCAGGCTTTTATATATTTATCCATGTTTGTATTGTGGGAGTTATTGCATGTAATTACAGAAGAACTTTATTGCACGACAATAATACATGGTACGATGTATGGCAAAACAAATGAACAATGTACAATGAAGTATAGAATAAGACCTAATATATAAATCCTAATTACTCAAAGTTTATTCCCCTTTCCGCCTACAGTTTCAGAGGGAGTGTGGTCTTGGACGGACCAGTCGGGCGTCAGTCAGTACAGTGCCTGGGCCCAAGGCGAGCCTAACAACGTACAAAACGAGGACTGTGGACACTACAACAAGCACGGCATTGCTGGCACACATCAAGACCTCTGGAACGACAACAAATGCGACCAGAGATTCAAATTCATCTGTGAACGAGGTTAGTTCAATGGTTCGAAGGTTAGACATCCAGGTACGCCAAAAAAGTTACTCAAGCAACTGGATATGATGTCAATGTCACTGACAAAAGGTAGTGGATGCTACCTGAAACGTCTGGCCGTTTTCAAAATCATTTGCAGTTGCTTGAGTAACTGTTTTTGGCGTAGTTCAAGTATTCTTTAGCGTATGACCTCTAGTACGTGCATTCTACGACTTCCTAACGCTTGTTCCTAGTTTCTCATAACTCATAAATGAACCAGTTGCTTGAGTAACTGTTTTTTGGCACATAAATGAACCAAATTCATAATCTGTTTTGGCGTGTACAGCTCAGTTTCTTTAGAGACATTCCCGTGCTATCAGACCAAATCGTGAAGTGGATGGTCAGGATTGAGCATACATTTAGACAACTGAACAGCCGCAAGTTCTCGTCTTTTTTTAAGTGTAGGAAGGTCAGGAACCCAAAGAGATGATCCTTAAGGCTCTCTGTACTTTCTCAAGAGCCAGTTCCTGTTATGTTGGTCTTCATATGTGATATTCTTCAGCCTTCATTTCTTTATTCCACTTATGGACTCATTCATTTCATTTCTATCTTTTCAGATGTTCTTCGTCCTGGTGAGGTAGCCACAGAAGGTGTTCACGAGACTGCTGGTAAGACAACTGCACAATGTACTACATGAAACTTTTTCCAATGGTAGAAACACTTTTTTTCAGTGTTCTGCAATATTGCAGAAAGTCAAAATTTTGTCCTGCAATTCGTAAATACTTTCTGCAAGTACACACTTAAAAGTCCGGATCTAAACCTATGGCATATACAATATTGCATGTTGGCAAGCATTTTATATACAATTTGAAAAATACATACAAAACTACTTGTATGTTTGAACTACGCCATTGAACTCCTAGTCTGATTTTTTTCAGTCTGCAAAATTGCAGGTTGCTTAATTTTTCTTCTGCAAGATTGAAAACGTCTCTGCAGAATTCAAAATGCAGATGGGTATTTCTAACACTTTTTGCTGTTGGAACACTTTTGTATCTTATCCTAACTTGTACTACACTACTGTTGGCATTTGAAAACATTTGTATCTCTCCAGGTGGGGTAGAAGAAGTTGTCATAAATGAAGAAGTTGAAGGGCCTCCTGGTAAGACAACTGCACAATGTACTGCATCCAAAATTTTACTTCATCACAACTCGTACTACACCTCTTAGCATTTGAGAACTTTTATATCTTTCCACGCTGTAGCTCTTTCTGACTTATAGTACATAACCGTTGGCATTTGAAAACATTAAATTTTGTATCTTTTCAGGTGGGGTAATTACAGAGGTTCACGAGACACACGAGACTATCGTCATTCCTGGTAAGACACCTGTATCTGTACAATGTACGTACTGCATCAAATTATACCACAACTTGTGCATGTACTACATCACTGTGGGCATTTGAAAACTAACAAAACTAATATTTCAGAAGATCATGACATGATCATCATTTCTTACTCGATGCTTGTTACCTTCGTCAGAAGGTTATAAGTTTGGGAACACCATACACGGGTTGCTGATTTTGTAATTGGTTTAACTTGGGGTGCGGTGCATGTATCTTTATGGTATTTGGGAAAACGAAGGTCAATGTCAATTTTGGGTACTCTAGCGGTTTTGTACGGTACTGCAGCGAGGGTACATGGGTATAATATCTCGCGCTGTGGACATGCTATAGATGCTTGGGCAGGAAGTATCTGGTGTGGTTTTTGAGTGAAATAGCTGTTTTTTTTAGCTGCTTTGGTGCCTATTTTATGACGGAATGTGACTAGATGGGATAACTTTTGAGGTTGTGGATGTTTTTTTTGTAGGTAGCTTGTAGTGTGGAAAAAGAAGGTTAAGTTCGAAGTTTGTAAGTAGATGGCACGGCTATTCTAGTGCCTAGGTATACGTAGTGCCTAGGTATACGTAGTTCAGGCAACCAGATGCTCGAACTATATACAGCGGCACATTTCTGACAACCCAAACTCATGCATGACGAAGGTATGAGGTAATCGAGATTGTTTATCACTGTCACTCTTTTTTTATTAAAGCAGTTATAACTCGTTTGGTATTAACTCTACTGCACCTATAGCACCTACATGTTCGGCCAAGGCCAACGTCATCTTGCTTGTGGACGGATCCAAGAGCGTCAGGACGACCAACTTCCCTAACGTCATCAAGTTCCTCCTGAAACTGGCGGCAGGATTCGAAATCGGTCCGAACGGTGCCAAAATCGGAGTGTACCAATTCGGCACGAACGTGCGAACGGAGTTTTCGATTGGCCAGTACAACACTAGGGAGGTTGGTGTTAACAAAATTTGATTAAATCTGTACGTTGTTTGTATTCCTCTTGCAAGAGCTGAAAATACATATATATGTTAATGGTTCCCAGTTTCCCACAATGCAAAAATAGGTAGCTATATAATGGAGTGCTTTGTTATTAGAAAAAAATACCGAAACTTGTGATTAGCCCATTCGATTGTAACACTTCATCAAAGACTTGTGCTAGCCCTTATTGTTTGAGTAATTAAGATATATTAGGTTTTATTCGACATTAGGTTTTAATCAAAACATTTATTTTATTGTTTGTTACTATCTGTATGTAGTTTGCCATACATTGTACCATGTGCAATTGTCGTGCGATAAAGTTCTTCCTATATGCTTGCCTGTCTTTGATGACTGATGACTGTTCGATCGTATGATTGAAAATGCATCACAAATGGTGTTGACAGAATCTCCTTTTTTGTGTATGCTGCAGGAAATTCTGAATGCCATAACTCGGATCCAGTACATGAACGAATGGGGTACATTTACCGGAAAGGCCCTGGACGAAGTGTACAAGAAATTCCCTGCTGGAGACACCGCACAGAAGGTAGATATACGCTTTAATACGTGTATCTATTGGATATTACACAACTCATTGACAACTGTTTTGCAAGACTTTTACCGGATTTCAGGAAATCGAATTAAGTGTCGAAATTTTCCTTTATCGTAATTTTTGGCCGTAGAGTTAGAGTAGTTCCATTGGAAGTCAGCTACTTGTTTCATATTGCCTAAAGTATGATTTTTCTTGAATAGCAAAGTTCTTTCAATGTTCACAACCATTTATTTTTCACGAGCCGACGTTTCGATGACCGTCTGTCATCTTCATCTGGGCAATTCTGACTGGTTTGCTGTGCACTGACGCTAGATGTTACTTGGTGCATAGTGCACTAAGGTGTTACATGGTGACACGTCAGTGCACAGCAAACCAGTCGGAAAATGCCCTGATGAAGAAGACAGACGGTCATCGAAACGTCGGCTTGTGAAAAT
>NW_017802492.1:694471-734279 GCF_001625305.1 Branchiostoma belcheri
GGTATGTACAGTTGACCAGATTCTATTACAGCCTGACCTATATATTTCAGGCCAAAGGTGCTACTGACTGTAGAGTGTTTGAAAACAAAAACCTGCCTCATTTTGCTCTGTACTGTAGTGCACTGTATCTAAACTGGTAGGAGCATCCTTCATTTTCACTGTCACTCATCAATGTATCCAATATATATATAGTGTATTCTTAGGTTATGTTGACCACAGATATGATTTATGAATTACCTCATAAATTATGCAAATCACACCCATATTTGCATCATTGATACATATTTATGCCAAGCATTACTTCAGCTACCTACATACCAAAAATCATGACTATCCGTCAATCGGTTCTTGAGGTATTCTCTTTTAAATACTTTTAAACAAACGTCCTTGTAGTTCCAGAGCAAGGCTCTAGGAAGCCCAAACTCACGCCACGTCCTCCCCAGCACATTCTACCTATCATTCAAATTTTGTGACCCTAGCATGTCTAGATCGTGAGATATTAACAAAAGACAGTCTTATCTTAACGAATAATGTCATTTTAGCATTTCCTCATAAATTATGCAAATGAAGTCATTATTTGAATTGATGTTGAGTTGATGTTTAATGATGTTCACCTTCACTTAACTTTCAAATATCCGAAGTATGGAATTCGAGGCAGTTATCATTGCTAAATTATAACATTTTCTCATTAATTATGCAAATTAAGTCTTGATTTACATAATCGATATTTGCCTGTGTTTCTCTCGTTCTTAATAACATATGTTACAAGCTTGAACTTCCTATCACGGAATGCAGCTGATTTATAGAATTTCCTCATTAATTATGCAAATTACATCAATATTTGCATAATTGTAATATCGTTATGTCAAGCATCACTTAAACTACCTACATACCAAAAATCACGATGATCCATCAATCGGTTCTTGAGTTATCCTCTTTTAAACAATTGTCCTTTAAACCCCCCTGCAGTTCTAGAGCAAGCAACTAGGGGGCTCAAACTCATGTCACTTCATCCCCAGCACAAGAGCTATCTACCACCTTAATTTGGTTACCCTAGCATGTCTGGATCTTGAGATATCAAAACCGGAAGTTCTGCTGCAGTACCATGACAAGCCGCCAGGTGGCCCAAAATCTAATCATTTTGAGGTCTCATCAAGACCTACCCACCTACCAAATATCAAGTCAGTCCGTTTAAGCCTTCTCAAGTTATCGTGTTTACAGACAGACAGACAGACACACACACACACACACACATACACGAACGCCTCTGAAAACATAACCTTCTTGGCGAAGGTAATTAAGTATAATTTTGTAAAGTTCTTTGATCACAACGATTTATTTTTCACGAGCCGACGTTTCGATGACCGTCTGTCATCTTCATCAGGGCAATTCTGACTGGTTTGCTGTGCACTGACACTAGATGTTACTTGGTGCATAGTGCACTAAGGTGTTACATGGTGACACGTCAGTGCACAGCAAACCAGTCGGAAAATGCCCTGATGAAGAAGACAGACGGTCATCGAAACGTCGGCTTGTGAAAAATAAATGGTTGTGATCAAAGAACTTTGCTATTCATTCGTTTACCAACCTGATGAAATTATTTACGGATATAATTTTTCTTGTAGGTTGTCGTCATCATCACCGACGGAAAGGCAATGGATGACGAAGTCCTGGCGAAGGCATCACAGGACATAAAAGCAGACGGTGGATTGGTCAGTGCTGTGGGAGTGGCACGCTTCAAGCTGAAGGATCTAAGGGTAAGAGAAACAGCTACTGACGTAGAGTGAAGTAATGGATACCTGAATAGTTTCATCAGGTTGGTAAGTCACTGAGTTTTTTAAACAACCAAATCTTTTATCCAGCCGAAATCCTTCCTCAGAGCAATTCTGACTGGTTCACATTGCACTGCAGATTGTAGATACAGTTCCATGTAATCACGCATATGTGTAAATATGTAAATATTGTACATTTGTACGTTTCGGAATGCATCTATAGCAGATACAGTTCCATGTAATCACGCATATGTGTAAATATTGTACGTTTGGGAATGCATCTATAGCAGCGACCCCAGTGCTGCAGTGCAATTGAACCAGTAAAAATTACCCTGAGGAAGGTAACAATTGCCCCGAGGAAGGGGACAGACGGTCACCGAAACGTTAGCTGATAAAAAATCGATTGTGTAAAAAAAGAGTCTCTTTACTCAATAGTCACTAATGTAGAATAAAGCAATGACTATTTTTAAAAGTAACAGTTCTAGACCCAAGCGATTCAGCCCTAAGCTCTTTGAAATTCGAAGAAAGAGTAGTTGGCCCTTCCAGTAACAATAACAATAGCAATGATATCTTTCAGATTATGGCATCAAGTGACAGCTTGGTGTTCACTGCAACTGACTTTGACCAAATGGACGCGATCAGGGACGCAGTTCTGGAGGCCGTTTGTAAAGGTACATCAACGTTTTCTTAAACATTTGCATGGAAGAATGGGATCATAAGTATGCTACTTTGTGGAGATAAGGTCCAGGTTACCTCAACATATCGGTAACCTTCTACACATTATTTAGAACTGGACTGGGCTTCTTAACAATGAGTACCAAAAACAGAGAGACAGACGCACACAAATCTTAAGTTCGACTTATTACTTAGGTCCGATTATGTTATGTACAACTTTGCATTAAGTTCTTTAATGTCATTTAATGTTTCCAGTCTGACCTTTTGATTCAGACTTGGATTTATGTTTATATGATTTCTGTACCTATGTTTATGTTCATGTTTATGTTTTGGTGTCTTATAAGCCCATATGGGCCGGGCGACAAAAGTCGCAAGACACGTATTATACTAAATAAAAATTCATTAATTCATTCATTAATTCATTCATTAATTCATTCATTCATTCATTCATTCATTCATTCATTCATTCATTCATTCATTCATTCATTCATTCATTCATTCGACTCCTGTCTGTATTATGTAAATGTATTTGAGTAAGAATGAACAGAGCAAACCGTATGTGAAGGTAAACATTATGCATTTGCTTTAAAAATGTAAGTTTCTAGTTATTATTAATTTCGTTAACACATTGGCGTATCCTCATAGATCAGAGTCGTCGCGACATCGCGTGGGAGATTGACTCCTACCTGCAGTTCCTGAAGGAGTCGGCAGTGGAGCTTGTGGACAACCTGGAGGCGGTGAAGGAGCGGCGCCTGGTGGGGCGGGACTTTGAAGAGGACGAGTACGTGGCCGCCCACCTGAGTCAGGTAAGCTTTAGGAGATTTAATGTCAGCCTCTACCAGGCTTCAGGAGAAGGCTACAAAGAGTAGAAGTTGGTCAAATATACAGATAATATGTCATCGGGAAAGTTAACGTTGGTCGTCTAAGAGAACAGTGTGAGTGAGTGAATGAGTGAGAGAGCCAGAGAGAGTGAGTGAGAGAGACAAAGAGTGAGTCAGAGTGAGTGAGTCAAATGAGAGTGAGTGAGTGAGTGGCTGACTACCTGACTGACTGACTGATTGACTCTGTCTGACTCTATGACTGACTGACTGACTGACTAACTCTCTGACTGACTGACTGACTCTCTGACTGACTGATTGACTGACTGACTTACTCTGATTGACTGTCTGACAGACTGATTGACTGTCTGACTGACTGATTGACTCTGACTCTGACTGACTGACTGACTTACTCTGATTGACTGTCTGACAGACTGATTGACTGTCTGACTGACTGATTGACTCTGACTCTGACTGACTGACTGACTGACTTACTCTGATTGACTGTCTGACTGACTGATTGACTGACTCTCTGACTGACTGATTGACTCTGACTCTGACTGACTGTTTGACTGACTGACTCTCTGACTGACTGACTGACTTACTCTGATTGACTGTCTGACTGATTGACTCTGTCTGACTCTCTGACTGACTGACTCTCTGAAATACTGACTCTCTGACTGACTGTCTGACTGTCTGACTGACTGACTCTCTGATTGACTGTCTGACTGACTGACTGATTGACTGACTCTCTGACTGACTGACTCTGTCTGACTCTCTGACTGACTGACTGACTGCCTCTCTGACTGACTGACTGAGTGACTGAGTGAGTGAATGAGTGAGTGACTGACTGACTTAGTGAGTGAGTGAGTGACTGACTGACTTAGTGAGTGAATGAGTGACTGACTGACTGTCTGACTTAGTGAGTGAGTGAGTGAGTGAGTGACTGTCTGTCTGACTCAGTGAGTGAGTGACTGGCTGACTGTCTGACTTAGTGAGTGAGTGAGTGAGTGACTGTCTGTCTGACTTAGTGAGTGACTGACTGACGGTCTGACTTAGTGAGTGAGTGACTGACTGACTGTCTGACTTAGTGAGTGACTGGCTGACTGACTTAGGGAGTGAGTGAGTGACTGACTGTCTGTCTGACTTAGTGAGTGACTGACTGACTGTCTGACTTAGTGAGTGAGTGACTGTCTGTCTGTCTGACTTAGTGAGTGACTGACTGTCTGACGTAGTGAGTGAGTGAGTGACTGGCTGACTGTCTGACTTAGTGAGTGAGTGAGAGAGTGACTGTCTGACTTAGTGAGTGAGTGACTGACTGTCTGACTTAGTGAGTGAGTGAGTGACTGACTGTCTGACTTAGTGAGTGACTGACTGACTGTCTGACTTAGTGAGTGAGTGAGTGACTGTCTGTCTGACTTAGTGAGTGACTGGCTGACTGTCTGACTTAGTGAGTGAGTGACTGACTGTCTGACTTAGTGAGTGAATGAGTGAGTGACTGACTGTCTGACTTAGTGAGTGACTGGCTGACTGTCTGACTTAGTGAGTGAATGAGTGAGTGAGTGAGTGACTGTCTGACTTAGTGAGTGAGTGACTGTCTGACTTAGTGAGTGAGTGAGTGAATGAGTGACTGACCGACTGTTTCACTTAGTGAGTGAGTGAGTGACTGACTGACTGACTAACATTGTGTTGTTCTACTCCAGGCCCTGGACGCTCTGTTTGAGCTGGAGGGTCGGCTGGAGAAGCGGGGAGAGTACGAAGGCAGCTGGGCCATGGACGATCTGCGCAAAATCGGCGATCAGCTGGCCCACATCCGGGACATCGCCGTGCCTCTGGAACTCAAGGAAGTTCCCGAGTATGAGGCCGAGGAGACCTTTAATTAGTTGATTGGTCCATTGTTCGACCGGTCAGTATATAGTACGTTAAAGGCATCCAATGTGATTTCAGAGCAGCAAAACTGGAAATATTCTGAATAAGGCAATCTTAAGATATATACACATGCTGCTTCACATTAGCACATTTCAATCAGTATTTCATATTTTGGGTAATTAAAACTGCAGTAGCAAGCCCCAAGATGACTCCTTTATGTTAGGGATGGTACCCTAAAAATCAGCAAATGGTCCTTTCAGTAACCATTTTCCATCAGAATTTGGGGTATTTTTGCTCCATAATGGTAAATATACATTAGGATAGCGTGGTTTCAACTCAGTATGTAGAAAGTGACTAGAATATTGACAATGAAAATTCGGGTTTTCAAGCCCTAAAAACTGCATTGGATGCCTTTAAGAACTGATTTTAAGAGTGACAGTAGTAGTGGTGCGGCATTGGCAAGTCTTGTTTCTTTTGACAAAAGTCACAAAAGTGATCACACAAGTAAACGATGCGAACTTAGTATAGAAGTTAAGCTGTAGCATAATCATAGGTTAACAAACTAGTTTTGAGCTGACCTAGCCTGTTATCACATATATGGGAAGTTAACAAATGATGCTTTTTGCTCGCTAGTTGCGTCACGCAAGTGGTTTGCTGGGAGTAACTATTGTAGAACCAGATATTCTGTAACAAGTAGTTTTCTGTTCAGCACTATTAGAGTTACTGTTCTCTTCAGCACTATTAGAGTTACTGTTCTCTTCAGCACTATTAGAGCTAGTGTTCTGTTCAACACTATTAGAGCTAGTGTTCTCTTCAGCACTATTAGAGCTAGTGTTCTGTTCAACACTGTTAGAGTTAGTGTTCTCTTCAGCACTATTAGAGCTAGTGTTCTGTTCAACACTGTTAGAGTTAGTGTTCTGTCCAGCACTATTAGTGTTCTGTTCAGCACTATTAGAGCTAGTGTTCTGTTCAGCACTATAGAGTTAGTGTTCTGTCCAGCACTATTAGTGTTCTGTTCAGCACTATATTAGTGTTCTGTTCAGCACTATTAGAGTTCTGTCCAGCACTATTAGTGTTCTGTTCAGCACTATTAGAGTTAGTGTTCTGTTCAGCACTATTAGAGTTAGTGTTCTGTTCTGTTCAGCACTATCAGAAGCCATGTTAGCGAGATTCCGACATATTCTTCTACCTTTCATATACATTTAATTCTTGATAACTTCCAAACATACTTCGAGACTTTTCAGACCTGATTGGCCCTTTTCTGTAAGCCACACCACTGCACGACTATGCTATTATCGCGGGGTGATTAGGCCAGTGTCTGGCAAATAAAATTGGTTGTAGAACTCTGGTGTCATGTTTTTTTTGACAGGTAACGCAAGTGGCCCAAATATTTGCCACTTTTTTTTTATTCCAACATTTCATGACCAAACATGTCGACCGCACACTCAAGTTATATATCAACTTATTTTATGCCGCCACCAACACAGACTACAAATACAGGACATGACAATACTCATTTTCACTTGAGGTAAGTGAGGAAAGTCGCGTAAAGTATCTGTAACAAGGGCACAAGATCGGTGGAATGTCAGGACAGGAACCCGGGACCTCTTGGTTGCGAGTCGAGCACTTGCCACTTGTATGTTTCAAACTATGATGGCCGGTATCTTACCTTACCATTGCCTTCAACACACTACACATGGTTGAGGATTTTCTGAACTTAAGTATTACTGAATTAACAAGACATTTTATGCCAGCATGTTTACGGATAATCCAACCTCTTGCATTCTGTGCCCGGTACATACAAATCTTGACAAAAAGTCGACCCAACAGAAATGATTTATTATGCTGGCTTGTCTTGTGGTTCGGTTCTGACAGTTTGACAAATCGTCCGCGGTTAGCCAGGCGTGTGCAATCAGGTCAACGATGTTGACATCTGGGTTAATGAAGTGTGCAGAGAGTGCGCCAATACTCTGTTAGCACAAACATTAAAGCGATATTATGTAAGATTTTTGCGCCAAAACTGCAAATATAAACAAATTTTCTCATCTAGATTGTCATTTTCAATAACGTTCAACATATTAGCGTCGCTATTTCGCTTTTCCGGCGAATCAGTGCAGCGCAAGAATAAGTTGCGCCAGGACCGCTGTATTTTAGGAGGCTCCCAAAAAGAATGTAAACAAACAACATGGCCGCGAACCGCACTAGTTTTGGCAATTTTCTAACACGTTTTTGCGGTGCAACGACGTTGAACTTTTACTCCCCAAATGTTATTATGAACCCAGGTAGGCTTATAGCACAAGTAAATGTGCAAAACAACAATGTTTAAAATAGTGAAAATCTTACATAATATCGCTTTAACGCGGTAAACATTACTACTAGATGGTACCGTGGCACAAATACACATGCACAACGTGGCGTATTAGCGTTCTAACATTCAATAAAACCCCTGCCACTGAACTTACGTGTACTGCAAGGTTGCCTTCTTGAAACAGATTCCTACCGTTTTGTCCGTGTTTGGATTCCACAACTTTGTACAGCCACACTACCACCTCCAACCTCTATTTCAGTAGTCTCCACCAGACTCCTATGCAGGCTCATAAAATTATATAGTAGAAATTAGTCTAAAATGTAATTTAATTGGCCAGAGGAGTTGGCCTGCCAGAGAAGGTCCATTTGCCTGCTGGCCAGCCAATTTCTCTGGCCAATTAAATTCCCTTTTTAGGCCGATTTCTACTATTTATTCAGCCTGCAAAGGAGTCTGGTGGAGGCTACTGTCTCAGCGCGATAAAGGTTTATTTGTCGACGAAATATCGCGAGATTCTACGGTAATAAACATGATTCTGGAGGGATAGTTTGAAGGACACAGGTGTCCCCAGTGCCCTGCGGGACCTGGTCTATAATCCCACATTATCCGACTCGTTAACTCATCTGACACTGACAACATGATGAATAGTTCTATATAATTGCCATTCGTCAACATATTCTACCTTGCAAGTTAAGTAAAATACATCTATATTGAACGGACTGAGAAAGAGCCAAAGAACTGAACCAAAAACTATACTGTAATTCACTTTATGTTCACGGTAGCAAAATTTCACGGTCTGAGAAAAATGGACATGTTCACGGAACTATACATTCATGGTGGCAACAGGTGCAGGAAAAAGTCCAGTTCACGGTACAGAAGTGACAGTGAAAATAGTGAACATAACAGTACAGTGAAAAAATCAAGAATTGCAGTACTTCTAATACTGTACAAGTTTTTTCCTTGATTTGAGCATACAGATTGTATGCTTGATACAACAACATAGGCAAGTGACTCTTCGTTACATAAAATTTACTTACATATACATGTATACCTGTCGTAACTACCAACTCGCTGACACCGTATAAAACTGTATAAAACGAGAAAAAAATCCAACATGATTTGGGATATGATAACGTATACTTTAACCTTGCTTTC
Source organism: Branchiostoma belcheri (assembly GCF_001625305.1). Lineage (NCBI taxonomy): Eukaryota > Metazoa > Chordata > Leptocardii > Amphioxiformes > Branchiostomatidae > Branchiostoma > Branchiostoma belcheri. The sequence continues at coordinate 703,066 of NW_017802492.1, forward strand.
CATAAGGTTATAGATGGTAGGTCATGTGTGGATAATAAGACCTGAGTAGCTGTGGTGCTGTCATTGTTCAGAGTTTATGTGGTGAAGACAGCCCGGGGGCTTCGGGACTTAACGCTGTCTGTTTGAACAGAAAGGGGGCGGGGTCAGAATCACAGATCTGATGACTGAGCAAGAACTAACCCGGTATCGCAGTCTACCGTGGTTGGGGCGGGTTTTCCTCGGGGCTGCAGGAGCTCTTCCCCGCCCGCCTGAGCTAGGTTCCCCCGGTAGGTTTTTCACGGCGGGAGTTTGATTAGCGGTGGGGCAAATTTCCTCGGGCAAATCAACTCCCGGCGTGCCAAATTCTACCACAGACGCAACACTCCTACCGGGGCGGTCTGTTGAGCTGGACGGGGGAAAACTATTAGAGCCCCGAAGACAGCCTGTCTCGACCACGGTAGATTGGATACCAGGTTAAACAAGAACGTCAGCAAAGATTATGTACTTCAATAGAGACAGGCAAATGTTGACGCCCCAGCCTAGGAGCACCAGTAATAGTGTACTCTTTACTTGGGTTGATACTTTCGACGCCAGGCGGCATATGCTGGGGCACTCTTTTGTGACACGCCTTTTCGCGTCTGAAAACGATGTAATCCCATCTTTACGTCTGTAGTGTAATGCAAATCTGATCGGACTAGGGTATCTAATTATACTGTGTACTGTACTGTACTAGAGACGGGACTGCCTTTTTAAGTTGGTAAATCTTTTGGACAAGGCCAAGCCTTCATTAAAGATCCTCGAAATAACCAAGCGTAAGATTTCAACGTTAGTATTGAATATTGCTTTTCACGTTCAATGTGTTTTAAAATGTCCCCCAAACTGGTGTCAGTGCGGTGGGATTGCTGTACCTATGCATATTATATATTCCGAAGATCACGTAAAAGTATTATCCATTTGCTCTTTGTATTTTGGTTTTGTGAATTGTGTAATTAAATTTGGAGAGCTAAAAATCGATTGTGTCTCCGCCACATCTTTTGTGTAAAACGTACATTTGTCAGACAAACACGCTATCCAGCCCCCTCTTGCGATTCTAGCTGGAAAAATATCATTCATTTTACTGACTTTTGCATTAACGTAGACGTCCTTGGCCTCAATTGCGAAACAAACAAACAAACAAACAAACAGACAAACAAGCAAATAAGCAATAAACAAACACGGACAAACAGTGTCGTTCTTTTCGTTCGTCATGATTTCAACCCGAAAACCTTTCGACGAAAACCTAAGCTTATACGACCTAACTACAAGCCATTGTGTGACAATACAAGCTTCCATTGTCTGTGTGTCATTGACCCTTTCACGGCTAGTCGCAGCCTGGGGTAGCGTTTTGTCTAGACAGGGCACCATATGGATCTATTTGTCGGTCAAACTGGGAGATACCTTCATCACACAACTGTACAAAATTTACATATACTTCAAAAGACCGTTCGAAGTCTGTTGTAACGAATTTGGCGCGTTTCTGACCTGGAGACACATCATATGGATGGTAAGGCATAAATTAAAGCAATGTGACCCAATGTCAACCTGGTGTGCCAGTTATATTGTTGTTGATCAACTGTTGAGGCAGTTTGAACATCACGTGTTGATCGAGTTAACGACGGGCGAGTCCACTGCAGGTCTTCGGGAGGAGTCTTTGGTACATTTGTTCTTTTGTATCTTTTTATCGATGCACCGGCCTGGCTTTGAAAATACCCATATAGCTATGCCTATTTATGATCTTGACCGTTTTTGGATCAAAAAACAACGCGCTTTGCTTTGAAGCTCTGTCTCTGTCAGATACAATCTCGTTCACCCCCGCCGTTTTCTCGGAGTGGTACCGCCCACCGGCATCTGGGGCGCGCGTTCACCAACCGAGGCGGACGCGATTTCAACAGGAGGGTGCCTGCGCGTCTCTCCTCCAGTTTTCCACGTCTCTTTGGAATGAGGGAGACTTTCTAGTCCCAGTCGTTCCTAGTGGCACAGGAGGAAAACTTTCCAGGTGGAAAGGGAAGGAAGGTAAGTCAGTTGTGGTATAATATTAGCTCGCAATTTACGGACGAAAGCGTATCTTCAATGTCACTAGTTAGGTGAGTTGGCAAGAAAAGTTGTTGAGTGAGAAACGTCAACTTTTCAAAGTTTGATTTAACCTTTACTGTCTTGTCCTAAAAGCAGTTCTCAACCGTTCTGGAGACGAAAATGGACACCATAACGGCACGAAATAATTTTACCCAGGGCGTATGAGTTGAAAACTTTTTTTTAAATCACTCGACACAGATTTTTGCGTTAAAACATGATTTTTAAAACAACCAGCGTCAATTTTACAGTTGACCCTTACTGGACATGGATGCGTGAACAATTGGGGGGCGTGTACCTCCTAGGAGGTGAACTCACTGGCATTGTTTAGTAAAAAATATTCGAATTTCCAACCTCTTCTGTGATGGTAAGTTTGCGCGCCTGTGCTGTGAAGTGGGTTGCGCCTTGTTGGGTGGCTCTTGCAGTCGGTTGGGATCATTAGCAAAACATAAACTGATAAAAAGTTCAACCTTCTGACAGCTGTTAAGTTTTCTGTTTCTTCCAAGAGGTCATGAGGCCACGGGAAGAAAATGGCGGCATTTTTTCGGGTCCCCTTTTTGCTAACGACGCACTTCTAAACCATCTACATGTATCGTAGTCATACGCACAGCAAGATGCGAATATGCGCTTCTAGAAATGTTATCATCGTGAAGTTACAACGAGTCTTGATCAGTTTTTCCCAAGAAAGTATTTTTTCATGTCTTGACTATGCTCTAAGATATCCAAGATTCAATTCAGGTTAAATGTTAAAATTTCATACATGTACAAATAGGCGCAACTAAAAAAACAAATACCTTGTATATGTAAGTTAACATTAACGCTCTAGGGCTCTTCCTATGTCGCACTTCTATAGTGAAACAGTGATGTACATACAATGTTTGTCTGTTCTATGCATGGACGAGAAAGAATTGTAAGAAACGTTCTTAAAGAACTGCGAGACAATGCGAAGAGATATTTCTTTGAAATTATTTGCACAAGCTAAGGATGCTGACTTTAGAAAACAATCGCCAATGATTTGAAAGGCCGTATTTCGCATTTTTCTCAATAACTCACGCAAGTACATGATTCTCAAAAGACGCCATTGTCCGTACGTGCCGTCTTAATGCCGCAGGGAAATAGTTTTTACTACGTCGTAATATCTGTTCGACATTCCAAGGCTAGAACTAGACTACTAGACAATGGTCGTGGTCGCGTGGCGTAAATGCAGACAGAGTGCTCGACTCAGAACCAAGAGGTCCCGAGTTCGAGTCTTGACATGCCACCTATCTTGTGCCCCTGGGAAAGGCACTTTACACGACTTTCCTCACTTAACTCATGTGAATTTCCTCATGTGAAAATGAGTATTGTCCTGTCCTGTATTTGTCCCCTGCATCGGTGGCGGCATAAAATAAGTTAAAAAAAAACTTGAGTGTGTCGTCGCCATGTGTTGTCATAAATTGTTAGAATAAACAAGTATCATGCAACAGGGTTTTGATTATCAACATGATTATATTTTGACATTGAAAATTTATGACATGAGGAGTTTCCCATTGCCCGTGCTATGTAGTTCGTTCAGTGGGTCCAATCAAAAAAGTTTTCGAAATCTGTCTATCTGTCTAATATCTGTTCCATAATGTCAATTCGATGATGGACATATTAACGTTACAATTTACATATCTTTTACTCCCCAAATGTCACTATAAACCCAGGAAGGCTTATAGTGCAAGAAAATGTGTACAACAATGGTGATTGAAATTGTGAAAACCTTACATAAAATCGCTTTAAGAACGCTGGATGAAGCGTTATGACAAACTTTGAATGTAGATATAACACAATGATCAAGCATGGATGGTGTTGCTCACTTTTTGGCTGCATTATACATGTATTAACCTACATAAGTGGACATATATACGAGTTGGGCATGATAGCTAGCAGCGTGAGAAAGTATCGGTCTGTGTGTATATTTTGAGGTCACCGGCTAAATTTGATCTTATATATCAGACATGATTGAACAGTGAACAGTCAACCATAGTGAATCACGTGTAATGAGGGCGTGAGATCGAACAGTTCCATTATGAAAGTTCGATACCTTTTATACAGAAGTAAGTATAGTATAGTATAGAATAGAATAGAATAGAATAGAATAGAATAGAATAGAATAGAATAGAATGGGATAGAATGGAATAGAACAGAATGGAATGGAATGGAATAGAATAGAATGGGATAGAATAGACTGGAATAGAATGGAATAGAAGGGAAGAGAATGGAATAGGAAGGAATAGAATAGAATGGAATGGAATGGAGTAGAGTAGAGTAGAATGGAATAGAACAGAATGGAATAGACTGGAATAGAATGGAATACAGTAGAATAGAATGGTATGGAATAGAATAGAACAGAAAAGGACAGAATAGAGTAGAATAGAATGCAATAGAATAGAATAGAATAGAATAGAATATGTCTGTTCAGTCACCAAAATGCAGGAGCCTACAATGACAAGCCCACCGTCTAACCAAGTCGATTAAGTCTTTAATAATCACTATCCTAAAATCTTACAGCACTTTTCTGCACGAAATAGTTGACAAAGCCATCCTTTATGAACATCGACATTGTCTTCGGCCATCTACTGGTCGATGGGAGTGATAAAGGGGTGTTTTTATTAACTTGTTAGAAATCTACGCGCGTCTGCGTGGACAAACTTCATTGTTCTCTAAGTGTCTAGAAGATGCTTTTATACCATTAAGCACTTGGTTTGAAAAAGTCTACGTTAAACCAACAAGGGATATGACAAATGGCCAGATGTTTTTATCTTCACATACACAGTGGGGGGCTAGAATGACCTGTCAGCCTCTCTAAACAACTTGGTTAATAACTCTCGATCCTTGACCTTTGTCCTTAATTAATATATCATACGGCTCAGTTGCAACAGGCTTGTATCTATAGCTTTTCAAAAAAGAGCGCTACTACGTTTTCTGTTAGTAACGGCTATGAAGTATTGTGTCTGTCTCTTTGAACGAAGCACACAGTAGAAATTTGAACTCTTGCATTGCTCCACCAAGTGTTAATCGTAGGGCAACTTGCCTAGGGGGTTGTCGCTAAGATTTCAATACCCGATCCTGTGGTGCTTCGCCCGTTCATAAGCCCTTTTGTCAAGAAATCAAGAAAAACCCGTCCCTCACACTAGCTTGGTTCTGAACGAATTCTATACCCCTGTCTTCTTGATTTAATTTATCTGCCCCCCAATCAACGGTATTTGACCTTTTTCACAGTTCTGCAGATGTTGCGCGCAATATGTTTACTTTTCATTGAAAATTTTTCCATCCCTTCACTTTTTGTGTTTTCAGAAAAAAGAGACCAAATAAGTTGGTGTTGTAAAATGTTCGCAACTTTGTACTAATGGGACAAATGAAACACAGCTAGCAGTACAGAGGTTTCTTAAATAGCTTTGTCAATGACCATCTATGATAAGATGCCATTGCTTCGTTTTTTTGGCCGGTCACTGAAGTTAGAACACAACTCAGCAGGCATTCTACCAACGGCCAGTGCGAAGGCCATGTTGATTTGATTATATGGATGACATCCGCGCGCGCATGAATTATCGGCCGTTTCCCCAAAAAAGTTTTCAACCATACTGTCAATCGTACAAAACAGTTGCAAAATGAGCAAATATATACCGTAAGTTGCATTTGAAAAAAATATTGGAAAACGATACCAATGTCGTAGAATGCCAAAACCAAACGAAAAGACGAAAATGTAAGGAAATGAATTTGAAGAGTGCACATGTAGATTATTCGCCGTACCATATACTTCGTGCCATTTGTTCAACCTTCATGAACACGTAGATTTCATAATGAAAGCACCTTTTTTATTCGCACGGTCGCATCAGTTCTGGGTTCCCAGAGGATGTCATCCATACGATCAAATCAACATGGCCTAAGAAGGAACTCATATATTCATTTTCATGTCGCTAAGAACTTATATTTTCTATGTTGAGATTAACCCCTACCCAGTGAAGCTAAAACTGTGCGGAATATAGATTCTAACACTATGAACTGGTTTCAAAGTATCCGTTACAAAATGTTCAACGATTCTTTCATTCGTTGTTGACCCTTAAACTTTGTGATAATAAGTGTGATGTTGTACTCTTCACACATCAAAAACTACTGACCTGAAATTACGTGGTACATTTTCCCACTCAATTGAGTCAACGACGTTTTTTTTTTCTGCATTCTTCTCAACATTACTATGGTTCTTACATCATCCGAGGTTTCTCCAAGACTGGTGAAACGTTTCTAGACCACAGATGGGTAGAAAACACAAGAATCAGCAGCAGGAGTGCCAGAGTATACAGTGCAATTTTAAGGAATACATTGCAATTTTACTAGTATACAGTGCAATTTTACGGAATACAGTGCAATTTTACTAGTATATATATACAGTGCAATTTTACTAGTATATATATACAGTGCAATTTTACTAGTATACAGTGCAATTTTACTAGTATACAGTGCACTTTTTACGGAATACAGTGCAATCGAATTAGTATACAGTCCATATTTACTATGATTAAAATTACGATTATAATACGATTGTACTGTACTCCGTAAAAGTGAACTGTATACTAATACGATTGCACTGTATTCCGTAAAATTGCACCGTATTCCGTAAATAGTTTTGACTGCCATCTTGCTACTTTCTTCATCACGATTTTTTTTTCGGCAGCTACTATAGGATTGGTAACCAGGCTATATACACATTGTGAATGTGGTTTTGTTGTTGTTATCCCACAAGCATTATATTCTTCACATTGGTGAAGACAAATCCTATGTGAAGGGACGCGTGTGTAACTATGGCCGCGGGGCAAGTGCCTTGTCATTAACTCTATCTCATTAATTCTCTTGGTCTTCTTTACTACTAAACCAAGTTAGTTGCGTCTTTTTCTCATCAATACGTTGTCAACCTGTTTTCTGTTAGCAAAAGTTGAAAAAAGACGTTGGTTTGGAGAAGTTGTTGCTACTTCTTTTTCAATATGTTCACACATGTGTTTTGTATACGGCTGACCTGATCTGATCTCACAGTTAGGCACGCATACCAGCTTTACTTCACACATTTTTACCTCAATATTCGCTGACCCTCAAGTAGATTTTGAAAAGGCGTCAGTTGAACTGTGCAATTGTGATCTGACAAGAAGACGGTGTCATTTGAGGTAACAATTTCTCCATATGTTTTTAACATCAAGAGCTTGCTTTTTTTTTGAGGCTGGGGTATTATTGATGTTTGCCGAAAAAACGGTGTGCAATTTTAATTATGAATGAATGAATGAAAGACCTTTATTACACATTTATGCTCTTTCGAGCTAAGTACAGGTCATGAAGACAAACTAAATAATACTATTGTTTACAGCATCGACTTCTTCTCGCTTCTTTTTAAAAACAATTGTAGATGAATGAACATATAGAACTTACAAAACACGGCTTGTCAAGTTTCATAAGATATATAAATTTGTCTAAACTATTCAAATGTTTAAAACTAGGAAACTTATTTTGAATACAGTTAAAAAGAATATTTCGCTCGCTATTGTATAAAGAGCAGTCTACAACAAAATGACACTCGTCTTCTATCTTATCTAAATCACAATATCGGAAAATTCTTTGCTGCAAGGGAATGTGGTTGTGTCTGCCTTTTTCTATGTGGAGTTTGTGAGAGCTAATCCGGAGTTTCGTGATGGCTGTTCTGTGTTTGATGTTAGAAATCTTTAGATAATCCTCCTCGAGGTAAGCGTTTTTTAATAATCTATATGTATTTAATAGATACTGAACTGAATTTTTGTGTGTCTTTTCCCAGAGGCGCAGTCAGCATGGCATACAAAAGCGCCGCCTTGTTGCTGGTGTTCATGCTGCACTTTCTGGTGCAAGTGGGTGACAGCAAGTCGATTGTAAGTTCTTACATTTATACCGGGATTTAATCGATTTTAACACTCGCTCTGCAATAAGTAAATTACGAATTAGTGCACACCCTCTCGAAATTGAGAGAGGGCGATATAAGAAGCTCCAAGTGTATGAACGAATTTGCAAACATTGTACGTTGAATACGGTGGAAGACGAAACGCATTTCATCTCAAATTGTACCCTCTATAGCAATGAACAAAATGAACTCTTTGACTTAGTCTCCAAATCCTACCCAAACTTTCAAGCATATACAAATGAAAAGAAAACTACTCTCCTCTTAACATCCGAAAACCCACAAATTATAGAAAAAGTGAGATCCTTTGTCTTCCTCTGTCTTCAAAAAAGAAGTCAAACCCAGTAGTTTTCTACTAGTAGTCTCTTAATAGTTATCAGTAGTTCTATGTGTATTAATTATCTGTTTTTATACAAATGTTTCTTCTGTCCATGCAGAATTAGCCTTCGGGCATGAATTTGCAATAAACTTTCTATTTATTTATCGATTTGGCCTCTAAATTCGTGGTGATAATTCTTTAACATACAGGAGAGATTCAATGATTAAACTACATACTCACATCAGCTAACGATATGTTCACCTGTGCATGATTCTATCAACATTTCTGTACAGTTGTCACTGTACTTTGCCAGTCAAATTAAAACCGTGTGCCGCCATGTTTTTTTTCAGTACAAAGTTAAGAAAGGAAGTTTAGATCTGAAGCAAGTACGAGACGAGGCTGCTGCACTGAAATACACGGCACAGAAAAGGGTGAGTCACAGACCTTCAATTCTTAGTGTCTTTACTGAGTACTAGATTCTTGGCTAACGTAAACAATTGCCTGGGTTGTAATACTAGTATTACGGCGAAGCGTTCGTGTAAGCCATCACCAAATCGCCGCCGAATGCACTCGGCGTTTGAGTGAGTTCTAACCAAACCAAACCAGTATTACAAAAACGATAATCCAACAATACTTACATGATCAGTGATCAACCTGTACTCAAAAATGAAAAACGTACGAATAATGTAACATCTCAAGACACCAAAAGAAGGGTCCAGACAAGTCTGATCTTCGGCAGTGCTTGCTTATTTCTTATTACATGCCATTTTTTTTGTTTCAGCAAACTAACAAGGATGTGGGCGGTAACAAGGACACCCTACATGACCAACAGAAGCATGACATGTGTAAGGCAGCACTTTTGCTCTGTCCTGTTTTGATTTCTTTTGAATCGTTTAATTATTTTGTTTATGAGAAATTGTCGTTTGAGAAAGATTCTAATAAATCTTTCATGACAGTCCAACAAAGTTTGTAATGTTCACTACAGTCAAAGTATCACTTAATGAGGGAGGGGTATCTTAGTCAATGTCTTTCAAAATACTGAAATGATGATTTTTTTTTTGTTTGAACAGCGAGTTTTTCGTCGTCCTCGTCCAGTCATGCATCCTTTTCATCGTCCTCTTCTTCGTCGTTTTCATCATCATCATCATCGTCGTCATCATCATCATCATCCTTCTCTTCATCATCATCATCGTCATCATCATCTTCAGGAGGAGCTGCCGCAGGTATGGTACCCAGAGTCTGGTTAATAACACCGTTTTTTTTTCGGTTTATTTATTTCACCAGCAGTAACACTCAAGTACATAACCACCAGTTTTTCAGGCAATGCTGGGTACACAAAGCACGAATAACATTGATACTACTATAGTATACAATATTACGAAATCACATATGATACAGAATGACATAACAACAAAAAAACATCACAATTCCTGAATGAATTTTACCAGCCCAAAAGTCTTATACATTGATTCAGTGACAGGTTTTTAAGAATTTATGATGTTTAAAGAATTCATGAAGTGAAATATTGATGCACATCACTTTCTCTTAACCTTGCGCCTGTATTCTGTAGGCTACTGAGATTTCTCTTGATGTGATTAAGGGTCCCAGCGAGGTGTTAGTTTAGTTTTTAGTTTAGTTTTAGTTTATTGGTTCGCATATATTTAAGAACAATAAAATGAACATATTACTGACAATAAACTAAAATGCTGGGGAAAGATATGAAGCCATAGTGGCTTGTCTGGGATCTTCCCCGACAAAATTAATTAACAACTGAAATAATGCTAACAAATCAAATGGTAATAATAAATAACAAGGTAATTAATAAATTTGATCAATATGATCAATATGATAATAGTAACAAAACAAATAGTAACAATGAATAACAAAAGTGATTGATAAATAACGCTAATTAGAAATGATATGTTAAAAACTTTTAACGTTAAAAGAACTTTAACTGCAGTACAGACATTTGCAGAATTGAAGCAATAACTCAAGAAAAAATAAATGAATTTTAAAAAGAAACGGAAATTCAAACTTATACAGATGAAATAAAAGTAATAAGATATCAAATGTCGGTGGGATAGAAAAGTAGGTGATTTTTAAGATTTCGTTTAAAGCTAATTATTGATGTTAAACATTTTAGGTGGAGCGGGAGATTATTCCAAGTAGTTTAACGTTTAGGTGGTTTAACGTTTCATCTTGTGTAGTTTTCCATGTACCCTGTGTAAAGATGATGCTGAACATACTCTGTCAAGGGTGGTGGCGGTTGTTTACTAGTATGTTTAAATCATGTTGTAACGTTTCTTATAAACGTGCAAACGTCTACTCTAGCAGGGGCAGAGGGAGGTGGTGAAGGTGGGGCCGAGGTGGAAGGAGCCGCGGCCGAAGCCGAAGGGGAAGCCGCGGCCGAAGGCGAGGCCGAAGCCGAAGCGGGGGAAGCCGAAGGGGAAGCCGGGGAAGCCGAAGCCGAGGCCGAAGCAGCCGAAGGGGAAGCTGAAGCCGAAGCCGGAGGAGCCGAGGCCGAGGGGAATTACGAACTTGTTGGTTGCTACAAAGACATGTTCATCATCAGAAGCCTGCCGTACGGACAGCTGATAGATGACGAACTCATGACCAACGGCTTCTGTGCCGACCACTGCAGAGAACTTGGACATGAATATTCAGGTAGGTTCAATCCTTTTCCTATCATTACTTAACACTTGTCCTGCTAACCCTGGATGCCAAACTAGTATCGGGGCCGTTAGCCGTTTTCCTTCGGCAGTCAAGAGCCCTTCGCCTGCTTATCTAAATTACCGCTACGGGGGAGTTCAGCCCGAGGGGTTTGTCTGGCCCTATTACTTTTGTAGGGCCAGCCAAACTCCCCCTAGGCTAGACTCCCCCGTAGCGGTAATTTACACCAGCGGGCGAAGGGCTCTTGCGGCCCGGAAAACGAGTTTGGCTTCCAGGTTATTGTCCGGCGGAACCCATATATATTTGGGTTGCACATACAGACTACTACCATCTATATAGCACCCTGTATGTGTACAGTTTGGGGGTGTTTCTCGTGCAACGCACCACACTGCAGCGAAACGCAACGAATGCGGGAGTAACTATGTGACCGCGGAGCAAAAAAAGTCAAGGGTCTGTGACCTGATGAAGACTTAATTAGTTTAAGCAAAGCCCTCACAGACACAGATACTTTGAAACATTGCTATTGTGAGAAAGAAATGGAAAATATTAATAGAGATCAGAGCGAATTCCAGTAATGAACTCATTTACTATATTTACTGAAGGAAAACATATAGTTTTTTCTTTGTTCCCTCTTCTTCTTCTTCTCCATACCAATAAGGTCAATGACCTGAACCAGATGTCTGTCACCATGGTAACTAGTGTTGTGTTACATCATGTTGCAATTTTATAGCAGAAGGGATTTGAACTGTTGCCTGACCATATATATGAATGTGTTTGAGTAAGAATTAACAGAGCAGACCATATGCGAAGGTAAACATTATCCATTTTTGCTTCGCAAATGTTACTAGTTGATTATCGTTATTAACTGTTTTTCCTCAGGTACCCAGTACTACTCGGAGTGCTACTGTGGCGGGGCGGACGAGTTTGCCGTGATGACCAAAGTGGACGACGCGGAGTGCTCCACGCCGTGTCTGGGTGATGAGGATCAGATGTGCGGAGGAGAACTGAGGTTAAGTGTGTCCGCTGTGAAAGGTGCGGCAGTTGCAGGAGGAGGTAAGAGTTATTCCTTGTTTGTTTATTTATTCTCATCGTAAAACATAAACAAATTATTGTACAGCAGGAAAAACAATTTGCAAGAGGTGGAGAGAAGCCTTCTTCAAAACCTTCCTCCTTCAAGTTAATTAACAAAAAAATAATCATGAATCATTGTACTTTATGTATATGCTAGGACATATGATTGTTAATGACATTTCGCTTGGTTGACATACATGTAAACGAGTATTATTGTCCCTGTATCAGTTGTCCTTCTTGTACAAAGGGGCATAACGTTTCTATCTTATGCAGTCTCCACCAGACTCCTTTGCACATGCAGGAAAATTGGACCCTCTATGGCTGGCTAACCTCCCTGGCAGTTACATTGATTTTAGGCCAATTTCTACTGTATATTTTCAGCCTGCAAAGGAGTCTGGCGGAGACTATCTATCATCCTCAAGTCCAATCTATGAAAATGCACTTTTTTGATTGAAAACTTGCAACTGCAACGCCATTCCATACAACCAGCGTGATTATACGACTGTTACATTTTACTGTTATATTTTTCAGGAGAATTCAACATGGCATCGATCATAGCATTCATGAAAGACGGTAAATATCTTTAAACTAAATTCTAAGACTCTAATTTGATTGTTTGTTGATATGTATTGACAGGAACAATGTCTTTGTACCAAATGCAATGAATATGTCTTCTGTTGATAGTGTGTTTTTGAGACCGTTCGCATTCACTGTGAATTGTGTCATTACAAGGACAAGAGTTGATTTCTATGTTGTTCTTCCCAATCAGAAAGTTGATTTTGTCACATAACATAACGTTGGACTCACCTTCAATGATGGGTTAGTCTTGGAACTTGAAAGATTTAAACTATCATTATGTTTCCTCCAAAGTGCTAAATGTTTGCTTACTCATTTTTTATTTGTTTATTTATTTGTTTGTTTGTAGCTATCTGGATCGTGGGCCAAGCCGAGTGGGCCGTTGAATTTTCCGGAGAGGCTTCCGCAGGGTTTGAGGTGGCTAACATACTGGATGGGAGTTTAGACACCTACTGGAGCGCTGAAGGACTCGACAGGTAAATCATATGTCATATCTTGAAAGTTCATCTGTGTTGGTAGAAGTCATTATGAAACAAGTTTAAACTGCTATTTCCAGAAACACAAGAAATTGGACTTACCCAAATTTTCAACTGTACAACTCCAGTCTTTGTCAAGAAATGAGCAATCCACTGCTTCATAGGTGGATCATAGGTTGCAGAAGTCTGTGGCACCCCCGTCTCTGTTGAGGGATGGTTGTAATGCCCTGATGTAGATGGCCTCTTTAATCCCTCGTGCAAAGAAGTCCAGTTCTGTGTCCAAGATTCTTACTTTGTCCAGTGAGACTGAATGTCCAGTTCTTTGCACGACGCATTAAAGAGGCCATCTACATCAGGGCATTACAACCATCCCTCAACAGAGACGGGGGGCGCCACAGACTTTCTGCAACCTCTCGAGACGGACGGCTGCCAACAACACACAACAAAACAGCACCAAGGACAGTGTGGCACTGCACTCAAGTTTATAACTGATTTTAACAGTGCAACAGAACAAAATACAATTAACATTTAGATACACAGAGTTGACATTACAGTGCGCCTAAGTCCCACCACCCCAAGACATTAAATAATAATAATAATAATAATGCTAATCAGGTTATGAAAAAAAAGAGCAGGAGTAACTTCTACAACTGATTGAGGAGAGAATGTCTTGATTGTCACTGTGTAGAAAATTCATTCCTTGTTTTTTCGCTCTAGGTATTTTAACGCCTGGTTCGTCATCTTCGACTTTGGCACCGTGTACACCATGGACAAGATCCGCATCGTCAACTTCGGCGACACCGAACACGACATCAAGGTTTGTGTGTAAAGCAGTAAAAAATCGATGATCAGTGATACGATTGAGATCGAGAGAAAGAGAGAGCATGTGCGCGAGAGAGAGCAAGAGAAGAGAGCGCGCGCGCGAGAGAGAGAGAGACATAGTACATGTCGAATATTGAATCCCATTGTTTCACCATTGTCCCATTGTAATACCTTACAATATTGGGGTGAGTGCGTGAATGGATGAGTGAGCGAGTGAGTGAGTGAGTGGGCTAGGGAGTGTTCATGTTCTTGTACCGTTTTAGGCGTTCACCCTGATGGTTTCGACCAGTGCTGAGTACGAGTGGATTGCCGTGTTAAGTGTGGACGGTGTGGAGGGAGGAACCAAGAAAGAACAGGTAGGGCAGGTTCTAGCTAGCGTATTATATATTCTGGTGTGTGTACAATCAGTCGTGAATTGTTCATAATATTAGGTCTTCGCGTTTTGTTTCAGTTTCTTCTGTATTCCCATCATAAACTCAATGTGCATGGTGGAGAATTGATGTATGGGGGCATGAAAGATCAAGATACTTTAAGTAGCGTTCAAGTCCTTCAGAGATTTTCGTAACATCTGATTTGTCTTTCTTCAGGAATTCTCCGGGTTCATCGGATCTGGTCAGTACTGGCGTCTGACGATCAGCGCGACGTACGGCGGCTTTCAGCCTTATCTGGTAGCTTTTGACTTCTTTGGCATTGAAGGTAAGATTCCATTATCAAGTAGTTTTGAATTTGCATGATTGAACCCGTAAATAATTTCATCAGGTTGGTAAACAAATGAATAAAGTTCTTTGATCACAACCATTTATTTTTCACGAGCCGACGTTTAGATGACCGTCTGTCATCTTCATCAGGGCAATTCTGACTGGTTTGCTGTGAACTGACGCTACCAAGTAACGTCAAGCATGCACAAAGTAACATCTAGCGTCAGTGCACAGCAAACCAGTCAGAATTGCCCTGATGAAGATGACAGATGGTCATCGAAACGTCGGCTTGTGAAAAATAAATGGTTGTGATCAACGAATTCGAACTGTTATTCATTCTTTTACCAACCTGATGAAATTATTTACGGACACTATCAAGTAGTTTTGAATTTGCATGATTGAATTCTACTACCACAGAAAAGACTAAATTACATTTGATTTATTATATTGCCATGAAGAGAACGCAAACAAGGTATGACAATATTCTTGACGATTTGCAGCTTGAAGATGATGTTGCATTGAATTGAATTACATCCAGTGGGCACTTTCTTGCGTTGCCAAAAAAAACCTTGAGGCTAGTTGACTGAATATGTCAAGCTGCCCCAATGTTAAAATGTAGGAAAACTAGGTTTTGAAAGCAGGTGGACATATTCAGATATTTACATGACTTCTTTCCCACTACAGGGGGTCTCCCAGACGGTGTTGACATCAACTCGTTTAGTATGGAGTCAGAAGTGGGATTCAACATTGGAGGCGTGATTGACATCGTCAACGAAGGTACAACAAAGATAGCTCCGTGTTGCATGACTCTTTTTACCTTCGACATGAAGGTTATGTATAATCGTTTTTGCCATGGTAGAGTTGCTGTGGTCTGGGTCTGTATGTTATACATGTCAACAGCATAACTCGAAAAGCTGGGCATGGATCTAAAAGATGCTTGGTAAGTGAGTAGCGGTGGTGGAAACAAAGGTCAAGTTTGAAAATGGTTCACCTGGCGTTTCTTACGAACTGCAGCGGCTGTGTATGTATGCGTGTTTGTATGTGTACTACATTATACTGTGCATACCAGGTCATTTAAACATGTAACCGTTATTGTTACAATATCAAATTTGACAGATCATACCTACCTGCCTAATCCCTTGACTGACCAAGCCGTCGGGGGACAGGGCAGTGCAGAGTTTCTCTCTGTGGTGGAGCTGGTCATTCTGGTCCAGTCTTAGTTTAGATGTTGTCTTGCCAAGTTTTTCTCTATTCACCAGGCCCTAGCTGGAGGATGGTCTTTGCCAGGCTGGTGTGCCGTGTTAGGTGGCCAAACCAGAGGCTTCCTCCTCGTCACAGTTATTAACAAAGGCTCTTGCAAACATCAGAGAGTAGGTTAGCATACATGTAAATCAAAGTTTTCTTGCTTCGTTTCCAGTCTCCTCTGCTACCTGGCTGGTGGGGCAGACCTCCTGGGCCGTGGAGTTTTCCGGCGAGGCGGAGGAGAGAGACGGGGTGGTGTTTGACGCCGGGGCGACCCTGGACGGAGACCCCGACACGTACTGGTCAGCAGTCGGGCTGGACCAGTTCTACAACGACTGGTTCATCGTGTTCGACATGGGGGCCGTGTACACCGTCAGCGAGTTCCGCATCACCAACTTCGGGGATACCGACCATGATGTGAAGGTCGGTTACCATTGATTGTTTCATACCCTTACCCAGTAGCTAACCTTAAGCTTCCTCAGCAAAGATGTTGTTAGCCTGGTATCCAGTCTGATCTTGTATGGGGCCGCAAGAGCTCTGTCCCGCCCGCCTCACATAGGTTTCCCGGTGTGTATTTCACAAGAGATTGATTAGCCCTCCCCGAACAAAATCCCCAAGCATACTGATTAGTGTAACACTGCTACCGAGGCGGCCTGTTGCACTGGGCGGGGAAGCTATTAGGGCCCCCGAAGACACAGTCTGCCTGAACACCCCAACGCCCCCAATCACGTAAGACTGGATACCAAGATGTTGTCAATGACACTCATTTATCTCATATAGATCGCACAAAAACATTTCTATACACATACCTTAAGTCATGCGTAAAGATTCCGTTTCATCCCTTGTGTGTGCAATCCTTAAAGATGTGCTTTTGGATAGGAATTCGTGCATTTTGTATAAGCTAGCTAAAAGGAAGTTCTTATTTTTTGAGCATGCAAAGTATACATGAAAAGTTGGTGTACAGGTAATGTTATGGCGATGCGGAGAACTACATTTATTTGGATTACGACGATGTGTGTGCACGTGCTGCAAAACAAATGATAAGAAATCCCTTGGCATGTACCCAGTAGCTATATCCTTCCTCAGCAAAGATGTTGTCAATGACACTCATTTATCTCAAAGATCGCACTTACGTACACTGCACAAAAACATTTCTATTTAGTTGGTAAGGACGAATGATAAAAAAATCTCTTGGCAAGTAAATGATGGTTATGCCAGACAGTAAACCATTTTGCCACCGAAAGCACCAATAAAACTTCAGTGGCGAAATGGTAACTGTCTGGCAAATGGATACAGCCTGGCCGATTTGATCCCATCTTTGCAGCCACCATAAGATTTTGTTGGAGATAACATTTTACCAACCGTCTCTCCCACCCTAGGCTTTCTCCCTGTTGGTATCGTTTGCCCCCGCACCTTACACCTGGACCACGGTCCTGTCCGTGGACGGGGTGACGGGAGGTTCCCGGGAGCCGCAGGAGTTCAAGGGCTTCCTCGGCATCGGCCAGTACTGGAAGATACGCGTCACCGCCACGTACAGCGGCTATCAGCCATACATAGTCGCACTGGACTTCCTTGGTGTGCAGGGTAAGTATGGAGATTCTTTTTATTTTTTTTTATTTTTATTTACTTCATCAGTGATCAGTCACCACAAAACAAGGCTCATGGGAGCCACTTAAATGTTTTGGGTTACAGAACAGCCAGTGAGGACAGATGTTTGTTGACCTTAGACTTGAAGAGTTTTAGGTTATACTCATGAGGGAAGCAATCACGAGGTAGCTTATTCCAAAGTGATGTTGTTCTTGGAAAGAAGCTTTCAGCATGGAACTTCTTCCTTTATAAGAGGTTGTGAATGGAGGAAGAATTTGAGGGTGATTTGCTTCGGTGGAAGTGGCAAGACGTGTCCTTGTTGAGAATTTTCGAAGTGGGGGCACTAGCAAATGAAGTTCCATGGAGCATTTGCCGTGGAAGTAGCGATAAAACAACGCAAGGCTTGCAAAGTTATGCCTATGTGGGAGTGGTTGTAGGGTGGCGAAAAAGTCACTCCCAACAAGATTTTGTAAGCGCTTTTGAACTCGGTTGAGGCAGTTTAGTAACTTGATATTTAGATTAATAGTTTATGATAAAGTCTATTGCATAACAAGGTACAAAGTATGACAACTACTGATACATAACTACAGCTGAATAAGGTCAATCCGCCTAATACAAGAGTGACACAGTTGACTGTGTGACCTAATTATTACGTACATCAACAGTACTATCCTTATCTTGCCTCAAAATCATAAAAGCCTAATCATTGACAAAACAACCTTTATCGTTCACAAGGCGGAGCAACTGAGGAAGAAGACGTGGAGAAACTGACGGGAGTCGACATTAGCAGTCTTCTTGAAGTTGGAGAGGAAGGTAAAAAAATTACTCTAAATGTTTTCATTTTTGTGGTAACTTTTGAATAAAGACCAGAACATTAACATCACAGCACGAACGTGCGACCCTCCTTATCTTATATTGTTCTGTCCATTTTGTCCAAACATGATTGAAAATGAGCACAATTTTATAATGGATTGTACTCTCTACAATGATAAGCGCCTATTGCTGTTCACCTTTCTTTCCGCTTGTTCAATTTATTTCAATACGTTAGATCCTATAGATAAATTTAACTACATTCTCAGGGGAGATAACACTACAGTGTTCAAATAGGAAAATACATTAAAGAATGTTTCGATCTTAGAGACCACATGCTAGAGAATTTAAACCTTTATTGTTACCGCATACATATACTCTGTACGTAAGATGACGTTATCCACACATGTATTTAGCTTTGTTAGATCTTTAGTTGTAGAAGACCATACAAAAGTCCCTGTACTTTTTTTGTTGTGTCCATAAAGAACCTTATAGGTTATTCAACTTCTTACTTGTTGCGATCTGTCCTGCTGTTAACGTTGTGAATGTATGAATGACTGTTTTTGTTACATCGCAGTGGCTGAGTTTACGTGGATGGTTGGGAGTTCAGAGTGGGTTATGGACTCTTCTGGCGAGGCATATGAAGAAGACGGTGTGACGTATGACGCCAGCATGGTGTTCGATGGAAGTGTGAACACTTACTGGCGGTGTACAGGTAATTAAATATAAGCATCCCAGGTACGGCCAGCAATTTAAACGGTCGGATCTTTGCAAAACTTCGCTATTCATGAGAGAACATTTGCCGTTGTACTATATGTCCGACGCCGTAGTTTTATTTTTTATTTTTCACACATTAAGGAACTTGGTAGTACAACACAAGGTGGTAACGCATGCACTCAAGTAGCTAAGACTTATTTCAATAACAACTTCAATAATGAGAAGATAAATGAACAAAAAATGAATTATATAAAAGAAATATAGATGATAATGCATTATGCAACACAACGTAATAAAGAACAAAAATAAAGATGTTTGGAAGCACATGACCAATTTGCACCCAACGACAAACACAACTACAGTAAAATGGTAGGTCACAATGCAAAATAAAAGGACAGATAGATCTTTATTTAGCTTTTTTCATAGCCTAGTAGTCAGGTACCAGAGACTTCATTCATATCACGATATTGCTAAAAATATTTTGTTGATGAAATATCAAGCCTTCCTCTGTGTGAAAACTGATCACAAATCAATAAATACAATGTATGATCTGGCTGAGGTGTAGCTACATGTATGTCTAAGCAGACCATGAACAAGTTGATACCCATTCACGGTATACAGGAACTGAGAAGAACTTCAACGCCTGGTACATCGTGATCAAGTTTGAGCAGTCCTACACGTTGGACAAACTCCGTGTCATCAGTTTCGGGGATACCAAACACGACATCACTTCATTCGAGCTGCAGGTTTGCATGGGCTACTTTCCTGGTGGTCTCTCGCTGCTGGTGAAGGTTACATGTAGCTATCATAAAAAAATGACCATGGGGGATATCTGGGTGATGCCCTTAGAAGCGGTGAGTGTGATGATGGTGTTTTTTTCTATAATGTGCTAAGGTAAGCAATAGCCTGGGTTATAGGTTAACGTTGTAACATTAAAATAACACTCCTGGCTAATCATTGGTTTATACCAACTGCAAGGTTCTAAGCTACATGTAGAAGTTCTAATGCCGACCTCCTTTTGTTTGTAAATGACTGGAGGTTGCCATGCAGTAATCAAGCCGACCACATTGTCTGGGAGACTGTTTCAGATGTGCAGCATGTATGAAAGTTCTGCCGGTGGAGTGAGTTGACAAGGGAAATGTTATTTTTCTATTGGTCTACTATCATACTACAGTTGGTAGACACACATGGCATTGAAAAATGTCTTAAACGCAGGCGGCATACACTGTAATAGATACCACTGTTGAAACAAAAATAACCTTGCCTTCTCAGGTGTCTACAACGGGCACTACGGATGACTGGTTCTCCGTCGCCACTGTGTCTGGCCTACCAACCGGCAGCAACGAAGCCAGAGAGTTCGGAGGCTTCCTCGCCACCGGGCAGATCTGGCGTTTCCTCATCACGTCAACATCAGAGGGCGAGGAACCCTGGGTGGCAGGGCTGGAGCTTGAGGGAAAACCAGGTGTGCTTCACTCATGTTTATTTTCCGGTCCACATAAATTCACAATCTAAGCTTAGGCAGGAGGATCGTATGGCATACCGTATCGAATGCTTTCTTGACATCGAGAAAAATTGCTCCGGAAACAAGACGCTTCTCCATATTTTTGACAATGGTACTGTAGCATGCAAACACAGAGAGAGAGAGAGCCAGGGAGACGCGAATATACATGTACCAGGTCCTGTCCTTGGTGCTGAACGCTGTCCACACACTAATACATGCTTTTTCTCTTTCTCATAGTTCAGCCCGTTCCAATTTGTCTGAACTATGAATTGGGCTGAACTATGAATTTGTACATTTTTTAATTACTATAATTATAATTACAATTTATTATTGTTATTGGTTGTCATTTTTCATTATTATCATTGCCATTATCAATATTTATTACTAGTATATCTTAATTCTATTGTTTGCACTCGACTTTATGTACTAGTATTTTGTTTATTTGTGTAAGGAGTGTTATCACTGAGTAGGAAACCCTGTATAAATATGACGGAAAATTAAAAAAAAAGATAACAGAAGCTTACCTGTGTTTGCCACAACGCCATGCATGATTCTATAAAGTAGTGGCCAGCGTCGAACAAAGACAGTCAGTGTTGATATGATGAATAGTTCCAATGTTCTTGTAGACAATTTCATATATGTATACTAGTCCTCTATCTTGGAAGGCCTTTCACGTCTTTAGGACACAATGTACATCAGTATATTACTGTAGTCTACAATATGAGGCGTGTTTAAACTGTAATTTCCAACTGTTACACAAGAAATCGAACCAAATTTTAACTCCAGACTTTGTCAATGAATACATGTAAACTGTTGTATACATGTGTGGTGTAATTTTGCTATCATAGGAGAACTTTCTGAAGATATCGACATGGACGAGTTAGAGGTAACAGAGACGGAAGAAGGAGAGGAGGCAGAAGAAACCGAAGAGGAAGAACTTAACGTTGGTCTTGGCGTGGATATAGGAATCGTGATAGAGCTGGTTAAGATAGGTGAGTTTTGCGATTCTACCATAGTATGACTCTAACATTTAGCTTCCAATGTATACTTTGTCAGGGTATGGTATTATTTACATAGAGCAATGTTATTAGACTGTTCAGCTGTCCATATTACATGTTACTGCAATGTCTTGTCTAAAATAGTAATTATTACTTTTATGACCATTACTTGGTCATACTTAAAGATTATTGGCTTGATTAAGACAAAAGTAAAATATCCTACTAGCTTATAGATGAAGAACTTTGTTGTAACATTTATAGTTTGAAAGTAAACCCTGTACTTACGAAAAGATTTTCATCAGGTTGGTAGAGTATAGGATATAGGGGTTTTCTTTTGCACAACCAAACTTATCTTAATTACGCTTTGGTGTCTATTACTTTTTTAGACACCTTCCTCAGAGCTTCTGATTGGACTTCTGCTTCTCGCCGCTACAAATAAGCAGAACTCCAGTCAGAAGCTCCGAGAGAGGTGTCTGATAGTTGACACCGAAACGTAAGCAAGGTAGGACAGGTTTGGTTGTGTAAAAGTAAAAACCTCTATATCCTAAACCCTATACTCTTTTGTTTAGAGTTAAAACTTTTGGTCCAACACAAAAAAGTTCTCTCACCTAGAGCTTTCGACCAGTCACTCTGGTCTTCCTCAGTAGACTTCTTTTTGGACCAAAAGCTTTAACTTTAAACATGCAACTACCAATGTAGATGAACTTTCATGATCCTATACTCTTTTGACCAGTGCGTAAGTCCGTGTGGCTGGTGAAGAGCGTGGACTGGGCGGCGGACTCCTCGGGCACAGCTGCTGCGGGCCACGAGGCGACGGTCGTGCTGGACAACAACCCCGAGACGTACTGGGAAGTAACCGACCTGGAGAGGTATGTGTCATGATCGGTCTGTAGTACTGAGAGTAGTTTGTACAACACCAAGAGAGTCAAACTTTATAG
This sequence comes from Branchiostoma belcheri, assembly GCF_001625305.1. Taxonomy (NCBI): domain Eukaryota; kingdom Metazoa; phylum Chordata; class Leptocardii; order Amphioxiformes; family Branchiostomatidae; genus Branchiostoma; species Branchiostoma belcheri. Next base: position 725,517 of record NW_017802492.1, read on the forward strand.
AATGATAACAGCGATGTTTCCCTACTTCACACACCTACATTGTAAGTGATACGGACAGGTTCTCATTTATAATGAGCTTGGACAAACCTCTGATCCTAAAACATGTCTGTTCTTACCTTTTCACCATCACAGAGAAGCAAGGAGAAGTCGAAACTACTTAATAGACTATAGCGATAATTATAGCTTGATCATATACGGTGTATATACAAGTCATTCTTTTGCATGCTATGACCTGTACTTTACCCTATGGGTATAAATTTACCATAAATGTCTTCACTCGTTCATGAAATAAGCTTAAGTTATGGCTGTCACTGGAAAAAGACAAGGGCATTTTCTATGGTAGAGGTGCTTTTAGCTATTTGCAACATGCATTGTGTTGTCCAGGGAAATCTAATCTAATTTTTTTTGGACGATGTGGTAATTAGTAATTGGTGCCAATGCTAATATGTCGTCTATCCCCTCAAAGGTTTTCCAACGACTGGTTCATCGTGTTTGACTTTGGAACGGAGTACACAATGAACAGCTTCGCCATCACCAACTTTGGAGACACCGATCATGACATCAAGGCCTTCACACTAGCGGTAAGAATCCGTGTACTTCATGTGGTATTCCCTTCATCTGTGCCAACTCATAATTTGCATGTGTGAGTGGAGAATTGAGAGATGGAGTCTTGTTTAGATAACAACGTCAGTACATGTAGGTGCCATGATTGGACCAGTTGCTTCAAGCTGCATGTGTGCTTATGTACAATGTAAGTTACTTTGAGCCTGTTCTGAACCGTTCAGAAGCGAAGTGTTCATTGACACCTTGTGGCAGATTTCTGTTATATAAGCTCTGATTGAATTCAGAGTCTTGGATCATCAGGCAATTGAGTAACATGCAATTCTCACTTCACCTCACCCATCCCTTGACCTCTTTGAAGGTCGTTGGGGCACTATGACTTCATCCACTATCCTCCTCCATTTAACCCTGTCCTCTGCCACTCATGGCTTCAGCTAAGCTCAATCCGGTCCACTCTTTTATGTTGTCTTTCCACATATAATTGAGACCACAATTATCTTTATTTATCATGATGGTATTGCTTTATCATGATGTTTGGATAAACATATGGCTACTTTTTCTTCTACCACAGGTCAACCCAACTAACGACGGGAAGACGTGGGTCGTGGTCCTGTCGGTGGAGGAAGTACAGGGAGGAACAGACGCACCCCAGGTGTTCGGCGGTTTCCTAGCAACCAGTCAGCAATGGCGGGTCATGATAACAGAGACCTACGGAGGCTACAGCCCTTATCTTGTCGATGTGTCCTTCAACGGAGTGGACGGTTAGGAAGTTGAACGCTTGTATTCTCGACTTGTAGTCATTTTTATTCACTACACTTTGAGTCTTTCTTTCATACATCGTAGATACGTGCATCATTCACTCAGTCCCCTTCGAGCTTCGTGGCGCTTGGGGCTCCAAGTAGCCTTTGCATCTGGCCATGGGTCTGTCAGCAGCCACCCTCTGCGCTTCATCCAGTGAGAATCCCCGTTTCCTCACTTCTCTCTCCAGGGTTCTTCTTCACGTCTCTTTAGGACATCCCCTCGCTCGTTTCCCCTGTGGCGTCCACCTTAATACCACTCTTGTCATGCACAAAGCCTCTACCAGACTTCGGAAGGCGACTGGAAAGATTAGAAATCGGCCAAATAGAGATACATGTATAACATGCTAGGGGAGTTGGTCTGCTGGAGAGAACAGTTTGCTGTTCCCGAGATCTAGAGCTCGCGAGAGGCAGAGGCAAACTGTTCTCTTCAGCAGACCAACTCCCTTGGCATGCTATCTCTCTATTTGGCTGATTTCTAATCTTTCCAGCCGCCTCCCGAAGCCTGGCAGAGGCTAATGCACGTGCATCGTACATATATTCTATGTTGTAACGACGTTGACAATAAAACATCAAAGCTTTGTAACATTTGGCCAAATTAATGGTTTATAAGAGTGACACTACAAAAGGTTGTATAGATAGATATTGAAATAACGTGATACCTGCTTTCCTCAGAACCCCTACCGGATGGGCTGGACGCCACTAATCTAAACACAGCACTTGTTGGAGGATTCACTGTCAGCCAAATCGTGCAGTCAATCACTTCAGGTAACTATTTTATTTCAAAACTTCCTCAGTGTGTCTTAGCATGATCTGTAATCTAAGTGTTGGAAGTTAAAGTCCTTATTTCAGTGTGTCTTGTTTACTATGAGCAAACTGGTCCGTGGGGCCACGACTTGGAAATGTGACCCTAGCAGTACCTACAACTATTAAAAATGACATCAGAATGAATTACAAGACTGCATAAATGTTGCAATTCTCTATAATCGCCTTGTGATATGTCTTTTTCTTAGAATGAAAGCTCCTCTATGTTTTTTCTATTAAAACAGCAAAAACATAAATACACACACGATGACGTCGCACTCAAGCTCCATGGAACTTATATTAACGGCGCCATCAACACAAAATGATTAGACAGAGATATGGTAATTACATGGACAAATAAATAAATATACAAAATCGAAACAAACTAATTGGGGTTTAGTAAATGGAATTCAACCAACACAAGTCCCAACCTTATCCCTTAGAATTACTTCTCTATGTTGGTAGCAGCCATAGTTATATAAAGCTCAAGCTTTGTTCCAACACAAGAAGGAAACTCTCGATACATTTTCGGTTGATCTCGTCAACCGTCATGTTTTTCTTTTCTTAATGAATGAATAAATGAATGAAGACCTTGATTGTACACACATACCCACTGGGTTAAGTACAGGTTACAAAAAGGATGGAATATAAATAACGTTACATACATACATCGTCAAGTAGCTACCATCAAGTAAATTCGGTTTCTTCTCGTTTCTTAGTAATGGCAAAAAGGTAATAACAACAGATATGTTTCAATATGGTTTGTCTAAGCTCATTTAGAAGATTTATCTGTACAGCTTAGATCTATGAAGAAGGGGAACATAGATTGTATCAGATTGTAAAGATCTACTCTCTCTTTGTGGTATAGTTACATTCAGTTACAAAATGTTTCTCATCTTCGATTCATGCAGTCTCGCAAATGACCTGGCTGACGACGAGTACGACGTGGACCTCCGAGTCCTCGGGTACGGCCGCCGTCGGGTTCGACGCCGCCGCCGTTCTGGACGGGAACCCAGACACCTACTGGAACCCGGAGGGTCTGCCGGAGAACTACAATGAGTGGTCCATCGTGTTCGACATGAGCACGGACTACACCATGAACAGGATTGCCGTCACCAACTTCGGAGACACGCAGCACGACATCAAGGCCTTCACGCTAGCGGTAAATTGTTTTGTTGCATCTAGGGCTAAGTAAAAGGACATGCAGCTTTGCGTACATGGTTGTAATTACTGTGAACATCGATGTCTGAGTAGTCATCAAATCATGATTTTTCAAATATTTGTAATGACAATTGTAGGAAGATATTACATTGTCCACGTGTTTAGAGAATCAACAACATGCTAATTTGTACTTTTGTTTCAGTTTTCCGCCACAGGTGAAGATGACACGTGGAAGATAGTGCTGGGCGTCGACGGTCTGAAGGCGGGCACGAAGTAAGATTTACCGTATCTGTATATTCCTGGTGATAGTGACTTACCTCCACGCGTTGGAATATTTTGAACACAGATACCTTGCGATTAGCCATTGGACAGGAGTGCCAACAAAATTGTCGGTATTATTCATTCCAGCTGCTTATCTCGATTTGATTCGTATAGATATTCAATAGTGCACGTAGTACTTCGTTATTTTGTACGCAGTAGGAGAAAGACTCATTGTTTTCCAGAGAGCCCCAGGAGTTCGGCGGCTTCCTGGGAACGGGACAGTTCTGGCGTTTCATGATCACGGCCACGTACGGAGGGTCCCAGCCTTATCTGGTGGACCTCACCTTCCAAGGCGTAGAAGGTAAACGCAATTTCAAGAATTTGAACTTTAGAAGCAGTTTTAAAAAGTACTTAGGAAAGCCATCAGAACGCTGTCTTTTGTGTACTCGTACTCATCGATCTAATTTTCTGATGTAAATGTTCTTGCGATGCCATACATTCAAACGGACTTGTTAAATTTGCTATTTATAATTAAAAAACTTTGACTAATTTACATCATCCTTGTCTTGACTTGTCTAATTTTAGTTTCTTTTTGGACTTCCAAAAGAATTGTCTTCACTCAATTGCACATCAATCAATAGTTCATGCTTTAAGCATGATGCTTATAAACCTGCCTTTCTGACAAGTCTCCATTGTCACTGACGAGGATGCTACATGTACCTGAAATGTCTGTCCGTGTTAAAAAAACCATATCCAGTTGCTTGACTGCTTTTTTGGCATTTGCTACTTATACTTATGTGCTCTGGTTCATGACGGACATGTATTGGGAAGTTGATGAAATGTTCTTTAATATGTTCTTTATTCTGCATCAGGACAAGTGGAAGGGGGTGTCGACATCTCCCAGCTGGAGGATCTCAAGCTGGGTTTCGACATTAACGAAGTCGCACAGCTGGCAGCTGAAGGTACGTGCCACTTCGGTCAGACCGTCACTGTGCTATCAAAGTATCAATAATGCTACTTAGTTTAGTAGTAAGATATGCTGTGCAAATAAAAATCGGCACCTAAAAACCTCAATCAATCAATCGTCCGCAGGTTTCATGGCAGAAACATGGCTGCCATAGAAAGTTGTTTCCAGAGGCTTCTGTTGGCAGCGTGTTCTCTCCAAAAGCTGCTGTGTGTAAGAATTTTTTGTACTTCATTCCAGTCACGGAGGTGACGGAAACCACCATACTCACGGCAGAAGTGGCCGGCGCCTCGGGTACTCCTTACGAAGAGGACGGCAAGGTCTTCGCGCCGGATAACCTGTTAGACGACGATCCCGACACGGCATGGCAGCCCGAAGGCTTCGAGGACAACTACAACGAGTGGTTCGTGGTCTTCGATCTCGGTGAGGTTCAGACCCTGGATCACATCACCTTCACCAACGTCGGGGACAAGAAACATGACGTGACGACCTTTGTCCTCCAGAGCTCAGAGACCGGAGAGGACGACACCTGGGAGGAGGTAAGAAATGCAGAGACATACCTGTAACCTGGTGACCGTACTCAACGGGTCAGTTTACGGGTGCTTCAGCCGGCCAGTTTGTTTGGCACCCGATCATACCAGCCGGCTATTCTAAGAAATACGGGGCGGCAATACAGAACAGCCTCTGGCTGGCCGGAGCACCCCAAAACCGACCGGTTGAGTGCTGTCATATACACGGGATGGTTATCTATGATCTATATGATGTTTATTTGTTCTTTAGTTTTACTTCCAAAAGCCAGGGTTGCCCAACTTGGTCGTAGACTATTGTTAAGGGTCAACCCTGGGAGAAAATAGATCTATGATCTACAAATTGTTCTACATTTACTGCCGATCATCTTCAGATGGATTATTACCCGACATTTATCTTACAGCATGTTACAGCAGGTAGATAGGCAGATAGGTACGAATACAGTATCTCACAGTATGTTTTACCATGTGCAATGTGTTCTATACGTGTATACTTATTAGTCAATTTCATAATTTGCATTTTCCTTACAGGTAACAATAGTCAACACTGTAGAGAAAGGAACAAGCGAACCCCAGACGTTTGGAGGTTTTATCGGGTCCGGTCGCTTCTGGCGTATTGTCGTCACGCAGACGGTAACGGGAACAGCTCCACGTGTGACCAGCATCAAGTTCGAAGGCACAGAGGGTAGGTCTTCTCACTTCTCTGAATCAGTGTGAACTGATACAGATATATCTCAATACAGTGACGATCTACAAGGCCACCACAGGGGGCTCCGTAGTGATGTACAAATGTATAGTCAAAGAATACCTATTGTGTATCAAGAAATGTACACTGAGCATCACTTCCTACACAAGTGACTAAAATGTTTGTTTCGCCAACGGAAACGTCTTACATTCGTACCTTCGCTAAGAAGGTTATGGTTTTCAGTATCGTTTGTCTGCCTGTCTGTTTGTGTGTCTGTGAACAGCATAACTCAAGAAGCTTTATATGTATTGTCATGAAACTTTAGTAGGTGGGTAGGTCTTGATGAGACCTAGAAATGTTTAGATTTTGGGCCCTCTGGCGGCTTTCGTTGGTACTTAAGCAGAACTTCCGGTTTTGATCTCATGATCTGGACATGCTAGGGTCACGAATTTTGGATAGTCATGTGCTAGGGAAGAAGTCATGAGTTTGGGCCTAATTTGCATAATTAGTGTGAAATTGCTATTTTATATTTTGCCGGAAATTTCATACTCGGAAGTTAAGTGAAGGTGAACATCAATAAGCATAATTTATGCAAATCTAATCAATTAAAGCTAATATACTAGTAACGGAGATGGGCGTTGAAAGAAATGGGTTTTACTTGACCTGTACTATATTTCTGGCAGAAATACATCGAGAGCACTCTGAGAGCATTTGAATTCTTTTTAATCATCTTTATTGCTAATTAGCAAACATCAATAACAAACCGTATATAAATATGTGTATTATGTACATTTTGCATCTACTGACATGTTTCATACTGACAGTATAGTCATAACATATTTAACATTTACATTATGTTGATTCAAAGTCAGGTACAACAGTATCATACCACATCTAGTTAAGGTTATAGAGATCATCATTTGCTTTCTGCAATTTCCCACACGAGGTCATATGGTTCCTGAGCAGTTTTATTTATCAATTCAGTCAATTTCTATAATGGCAAGACTGCCTGCCCTACCCCGGTTTAACGGAGTCACGTTGTGTCCTTTAGCGGGCTGGCCTGTTGGCATGTTCTGGTCACTCCCAGAAGCCGCCCCGGTACCGCCCCGCTGGTTTAGAGGAATTTGTTCCTCCTGTGGGTTCACGCGGTTTCCGCGTACCATGGTGAACAGTGCCTGGTAGATTATTGTCATGTCTCCGCGGAGGCTCTTTCGTAAGTCCGGTGTGCGGATGATGCTTGCGATTGGATTGATCACCGAGTTTAAAGACATCAGCAATGGCCCCGACAAAGATATTCCGTTAGAAAATGGGCACTTCTCCCCAGCCGCAAGGCAGGCTGAGATAAGTATAAGGGGTAAGAGCCAAAAGAGAAAGGCCGCTACTACCTGAATCATAACAGTCCTGGCTTTGTGCACACTGCTTTGGTATTTTCTTTCTGCTGCACCGTTAGGATGATTTTGCAATGCGCTGTTTTGTCCCTGTGGCTGCAGCTGCCCAAGCCTTCTCTTTTGCCGTTCTTTGATGGCCAAGAACATACTTGTATTCGTGAACAGCATGACACAGAGCAGCAAGACCATTGTGGTGACTTTGAGAGCAATAGTCGGTAGGGGGGAAAAGTTGAAACACTTTAAATCGGGCATATCTAAACAGTTCAAACCCATACTGGACAGAAAACCTAACACTGTCTGAACAAGCCACGTTGTAACAATAGCCACACCTGCGTCGCGTTTGGCATTGTGAGCATGGGTGTGGAAGAATATAGGATGCTTTATAGCAACATACGAGCTTATAGACAGCATGCACAGAGCTGATGCAGACATCATCTGAGTATACACTAGGAAAGTCTCAATATTCATCATGAAATACAGTCTACTCAATCCTACTCTGTCTACAGCTTGACACCGTACGATGAGTCCAATACCTGCCAATATGTCTGCCACGGCATTGTTTGCCATGAACATGTAGATCTGTTTGCGGAGCTCTGGTGTTCGGATGATTCCCCAAAGCAAGGCAGCGTTCGAGATGATAATATGAAGTCCTATCAGCCAAAACACGACAGTAAGTCCTGTTCCCAACTCCAGAAAGTCCGTGTGCGTGGAGCAGGCGTCCTGGGCTTGGTCGTAGGATGACTTGTTTCGTAGGTGCGAGAGGATACAGGAAAGCTGCCCGTTGATGTCACCTTCTGGTGTCACGCTGGTCACGGGCGATGAAAGAGAGCTGTTGTTGAACATGGCTGACTTGGATGTGGACAGATGTCAGCCGGACAGGGGATGCAGTGAGCGACGGCCGTCTGCAGTGGAGTCGGCAGCCAGAATGAAGCAAAAGACTGCTCATTACCAAGAGGGCTGTCAATCCAACTTGCGTGTGCAGGAAAAAATGCCAAGCCACAAGTCACTTAATGTGATTTCTTTTGATTACCAAGGATAACAACTCAGGCTGTCATACAGGCAGGTGTGCAATTAAGTGACAAGAATTCCCGGTGATGTTTACCAGACAGGATCCTAACACACACAGTATGAAAGACGCATTCCTCGGCGCCCAAAACTTGTTTATTGCCATGGCGTATATACGTATGGAATTTTCAATTATAAAATTCAACCAACACATGACCATCTAAAATGCATTGTCAGTGAGTAGATACATGTATACATGTACATTTGTACGTCATTTACATTCTTAGCAGATCATATCAAATTCATTTAATCCCCAAACTGGCACAATGCATTACTGAGCATCAAAGTTTCACCTGCCACAGCTAAGTAGTATTTACTTGTAGATGCAGCTGCCGATGTTTTAGCTGTATTGAAGTGATATACACTGAGACGAACAACATATGTAAACTATCATAACATTGCGGAAATGAAACAAGACACTGCGTATTATTAATTACTAAGAGGACTGTCAATTCAAGTCAGCTTGTGCTAGAAAAAAATGCCAAGCGGCAATTCACTTGATGTGATTTGTTCCCAAGGACAACATAACAACAGAGGCAACAGATTTGCA
>NW_017802492.1:734299-736050 GCF_001625305.1 Branchiostoma belcheri
GATGTGATTTGTTCCCAAGGACAACAACAGAGGCAACAGATTTGCAATTAAGTGGCAGGACTTCGTTGTCGACGTTTATCTATTCAGAAACAGTACAAAGAAAGACGCATTCTTCGGCGCCCAAAACTCGTTTATTGCCATTGCATATGGAATTTTCAATTATAAAATTTCAATCAACACATGACCATCAAAAATGCATGTTCCGTACGTACATACTCCATTTACATTCTTGTAAGATTATGTCAAATTCATTTAATCCCCAAACCGGCAAAACATTACTGAGCATTAAAGTTTCACCTGTCATAGCTAAGTAGTATTTACTTGTACATGCAGCTGTCGATGTTTAATCTGTATATGAAGTGATATACCACTGGCTACCACTGACACGAACAACATAAAAACTATCATAACCGAAGTAAAGCAAGACACTGCCTATTATTAATTACCATGAGGACTGTCAAGTCAACTTGTGCTAGAAAAATGCCAAGCGGCAATTCACTTGATGTGATTTCTTCCCAAGGACAACAACAGAGGCAACAGATTTGCAATTAAGTGGCGAGAATTCGTGGTGACGTTTGTCAGGCAGGAACATTATAATTACTCCGAAAGACGAAGTTAAGTGAAGGTGAACATCAATAAGCATAATTTATGCAAATCTAATCAATTAAAGCTTACTAAATAAAACGGAGATGGGCGTTGAAAGAAATGGTTTTGCTTGACCTGTACTATATTTCTGGCAGAAATACATCAAGAGCACTCTGAGAGCATTTGAATTCTTTTTAATCATCTTTATTGCTAATTAGCAAACATCAATAACAAACCGTATATAAATATGTGTATTATGTACATTTTGCATCTACTGACATGTTTCATACTGACTGTATAGTCATAACAGTTTAGTTTAAAAATACACACAAAGACTATAAAGGTCTCGTGGCCTCACCAGTGGGATCCTCAGCTGATTCCACCCTTCAATGGAAATTTCGGCCCTTTAAATCAGTATTTCCTCAGGGTGGCGGGCCAGCAGTGCTCAGCACCACCTCCCACTGGTGAGCACTTGAAAACAACTAAAAACTAACTGCCAGTTCTCAAAAGAACGCGGTTCTATTCGCATAGAACACGGTTCTGTATCACAAAGTTCTAACAGCGGGGTCGTTCCGCATTCCGTCTCTCCAAGTATTTAACATATTTAACATTTACATTATGTTGATTCAAAGTCAGGTACAACAGTATCATACCACATCTAGTTAAGGTTATAGAGATAATCATTTACTTTCTGCAATTTCCCACACGAGGTCAACATTTCATATGGTTCCTGAGCAGTTTCATTCATCAATTCAGTCAATTTCTATAATGGCAAGACTGCCTGCCCTACCCCGGTTTAACGGAGTCACGTTGTGTCCTTTAGCGGGCTGGCCTGTTGGCATGCTCTGTTTACTCCCAGAAGCCGCCCCGGTACCGCCCCGTTGATTTAGGGGAATTTGTTCCTCCTGTGGGTTCACGCGGTTTCCCCGTACCATGGTGACTAGTGCCTGGTAGATTGTTGTCATGTCTCCGCGGAGGCTCTTTCGTAAGTCCGGTGTGCGGATGATACTTGCGATTGGATTGATCACCGAGTTTAAAGACATCAGCAATGGCCCCGACAAAGATATTCCGTTAGAAAATGGGCACTTCTCCCCAGCCGCAAGGCAGGCTGAGATAAGTATAAGGGGTAAGAGCCAAAAGAGAAAGGCCGCTACTACCTGAATCAA
>NW_017802492.1:736070-742950 GCF_001625305.1 Branchiostoma belcheri
CTACCTGAATCATAACAGTCCTGGCTTTGTGCACACTGCTTTGGTATTTTCTTTCTGCTGCACCGTTAGGCTGATTTTGCGATGCGCTGTTTTGTCCGTGTGGCTGCCCAAGCCTTCTCTTTTGCCGTTCTTTGATGGCCAAGAACATACTTGTATTCGTGAACAGCATGACAAAGAGCAGCAAGACCATTGTGGTGACTTTGAGAGCAATAGTCGGTAGGGGGGAAAAGTTGAAACACTTTAAATCGGGCATATCTAAACAGTTCAAACCCATACTGGGCAGAAAACCTAACACTGTCTGAACAAGCCACGTTGTAACAATAGCCACACCTGCGTCGCGTTTGGCATTGTGAGCATGGGTGTGGAAGAATATAGGATGCCTTATAGCAACATACGAGCTTATAGACAGCATGCACAGAGCTGATGCAGACATCATCTGAGTATACACTAGGAAAGTCTCAATATTCATCATGAAATACAGTCTACTCAATCCTACTCTGTCTACAGCTTGACACCGTACGATGAGTCCAATACCTGCCAATATGTCTGCCACGGCATTGTTTGCCATGAACATGTAGATCTGTTTGCGGAGCTCTGGTGTTCGGATGATTCCCCAAAGCAAGGCAGCGTTCGAGATGATAATATGAAGTCCTATCAGCCAAAACACGACAGTAAGTCCTGTTCCCAACTCCAGAAAGTCCGTGTGCGTGGAGCAGGCGTCCTGGGCTTGGTCGTAGGATGACTTGTTTCGTAGGTGCGAGAGGATACAGGAAAGCTGCCCGATGATGTCACCTTCTGGTGTCAGGTTGGTCACGGGCGATGAAAGAGAGCTGTTGTTGAACATGGCTGACTTGGATGTGGACAGATGTCAGCCGGACAGGGGATGCAGTGAGCGACGGCCGTCTGCGGTGGAGTCGGCAGCCAGAATGAAGCAAAAGACTGCGCATTACCAAGAGGGCTGTCAATCCAACTTGCGTGTGCAGGAAAAAATGCCAAGCCACAAGTCACTTAATGTGATTTCTTTTGATTACCAAGGATAACAACTCAGGCTGTCATACAGGCAGGTGTGCAATTAAGTGACAAGAATTCCCGGTGATGTTTACCAGACAGGATCCTAACACACACAGTATGAAAGACGCATTCCTCGGCGCCCAAAACTTGTTTATTGCCATGGCGTATATACGTATGGAATTTTCAATTATAAAATTCAACCAACACATAACCATCTAAAATGCATTGTCAGTGAGTAGATACATGTACGTCATTTACATTCTTAGCAGATCATATCAAATTCATTTAATCCCCCAAACCGGCACAATGCATTACTGAGCATCAAAGTGTCACCTGCCACAGCTAAGTAGTATTTACTTGTAGATGCAGCTGCCGATGTTTTAGCTGTATAGAAGTGATATACACTGAGACGAACAACATATGTAAACTATCATAACATTGCGGAAATGAAACAAGACACTGCTTATTATTAATTACTAAGAGGACTGTCAAGTCAGCTTGTGCTAGAAAAAAATGCCAAGCGGCAATTCACTTGATGTGATTTGTTCCCAAGGACAACATAACAACAGAGGCAACAGATTTGCAATTAAGTGGCAGGAATTCGTGGTGACGTTTGTCAGGTAGGAACATTATGATTTTTCTGAAAGACGCATTCGTCGGCGGCCCAAAGTCGTTTAATTTATTGCCATGGCGTGTGGAATTTTCAATTATAGAATTCACAAAAACACATGGCCATCTAAAACTGCACGGTCCGTACGCAATTCACATTCTTATCAGAAATCATATTCATTTATTCCCAAACCGGCACAATACATTACTGAGCATTGAAGTTTCACCTGTCACAGTTAAGTAGTATTTACTTGTAGATGTAGCTGCCAATGTTTTACCTGTATATGAAGTGGTATATACACTGGCTACCACTGACACGAACAACATATACAAACTACCATAACATTGCCGAAATAAAGCTAGACAATGCGTCTTATCAATCAATTACCAAGAGGACTGTCAAGTTTTTGCTAGAAAAATGCCTAGCGACAATTGACTTGATGTGATTTGTTCCCAAGGACAACACCAGAGGCAACAGATTTGCAATTAAGTGCCAGGAATTCGTTGTGACGTGTATCAGGCATGAACATTACAAAGAAAGTCCCATTCGTTGGCACCCAAACATCGTTTATTGCCATGACGTATGGAATTTATTTTCAGTTATAAAATTCAATCAACACATGACCATCAAAAATGCAGGTTCGTACGCCATTTACACATTCTTAGCAGATCATATCAAATTCATGTAATCCCCAAACCGGCACAATACATTACTGAGCATCAAAGTTTCACCTGCCACAGCTAAGTAGTATTTACTTGTACATGCAGCTGCCGATGTTTCAGGTGTATATGAAGTGATATACACTGAGACGAACAACATATGTAAACTATCATAACATTGCGGAAATGAAACAAGACACTGCGTATTATTAATTACCATGAGGACTGTCAAGTCAACTTGTGCTAGAAAAAATGCCAAGCGGCAATTCACTTGATGTGACTTTTTCCCAAGGACAACAACAGAGGCAACAGATTTGCAATTAAGAGGCGGGAATTCGTGGTGACGTTTGTCAGGCAGGAACATTATAATTACTCCGAAAGACGCATTCTTCGGCGGTCCAAACTCGTTTATTGCCATGGCGTGTGGAATTTTCAATTATAAAATTCACAAAAACACATGGCCATCAAAACTTGCACGATCCGTACGCAATTCACATTCTTATCAGACACCATATTCATATAATCCTCAAACCACAATACTGAGCATTTAAGCTTCACCTGTCATAGCTAAGTAGTATTTTCTTGTACATGCAGCTGCAGATGTTTTAGCTGTATATGAAGTAATATACCACTGGCTACCACTGACACGAACAACATATACAAAGTATCATAACATTGCCGAAATAAGGCAACGAAGACACTGCGTCTTATTAATTACCAAGAGGACTGTCAAGTCAAGTTGTGCTAGAAAAAATGCCAAGCGACAATTCACTTGATGTGATTTGTTCCCAAGGACAACAACAGAGGCAACAGATTTGCAATTAAGTGACAGGGATTTGTTGTGATGTGTATCAGGCAGAAACAGTACAAAGAAAGACGCATTCTTCGCCGCCCAAAACTCGTTTATTGTCATTGCGTATGGAATTTTTATTAATAAAATTCACAAAAACACATGGCCATCTAAAATTGCACGGTCCGTACGCAATTCACATTCTTATCAGACATCACATTCATTTAATCCCCAAACCGGCGCAATACAATACTGAGCATTAAAGTTTTACCTGTCATAGTTAAGTAGTATTTACTTGTACATGTAGCTGACAATGTTTTCGCTGTATATGAAGTGGCATACCACTGGCTACCACTGACACGAGCAACATACAAACTATCATTGCCAAACTAAAGCAAGACACTGCGTCTTATTAATTACCAAGAGGGCTGTAAAGTCAACTTGTGCTAGAAAAAATGCCAAGTGGCAATTCACTTGATGTGATTTGTTCCCAAGGACAACAACAGAGGCAACAGATTTGCAATGAAGTGGCGGAATTCGTGGTGACGTTTGTCAGGCAGGAACATTATAATTACTCTGAAAGACGCATTCCTCGACGGCCAAAACTCGTTTATTGCCATGGCGTGTGGAATTTTCAATTATAAAATTCAATCAACACATGGCCATCAAAAACGCATGTTCCGTACGTACATACGTCATTTACATTCTTATCATGCATTTAACCCCTCAATTGGCACAATACATTGCTGAGCATTAAAGTTTTACCTGTCATAGCTATAAGGACTATTTACTTGACTCATGCAACTGCCGATGTTTGAAGTTGTATAAAGAAGTAGAATGCCATTAAATGATTATAAAAACTGTAAGTCTGACCTAACGCCATTTTGAAAGGTCTTTACTTTTCATCATTTACCTCATTTGCATAATTCATGTTTGTTAAGATAAGGTAAGATTGTCATTAGGTGGAGAGTATGATCAACGTTAATGTACATCAGATAGTTAAAGCAAATACTCTTATTTGCAAAAGTAATGAAAAAATATGTAAAAATTCGTCAGTCGGAAGGGTCAAGATCATTTGGCGAAGGTATGAGGTAGTGGAACTTTAAGACTTGTTTTGTACATCTTCAGGGGATCTGACGGAGACGGAGGAAGAAGGCGAGTCAGAGGAGGAACCAGAAGCCCCGGATGTCAGCACTTTGGTGGAAGTCGTGGAGGAAGGTAAGTCAGCTGTTAGTATGCAGCGGTCTGGAAAAAATAGTGTGCATATACGAACTGTCAAAAAGGCACATATTGTAAAAGAAAGTGCCACAGTGATAGAAATTGCTTTGTATTGCTTTGTATAGCACTGAGATTAAATAATAATAATACTTTAATATAATATTGACACAACAAAAGTACAGCAACTTCCGAAAGGTTAAAAATACAGTCACGTAGACATACGGACAAATACATGGGTACAATAAAAATTAGCCTACGTACAAAACAATAGATGAGTCAACTTATACTACTTGTTCTAAGGTTTAAACATTCTTTGATATATTTACCTATTTGTACACAGTAAGGGCTGGTTATTACCTTCTAGGAGGAAATTAAATTTATCTATAGCATGAAATGTAACAAATTCTGTTGAGCAAGCTACATGTACATGTAGGTTGAAGTTGTCAGCTTTAGTGCGTTTATCATATATGATTCTATAGTGGACAATCCGAAACAAAATGTTGTTCGTCTTCAATAACATTGGGACAGAATGGACAAAACCTCTGGTCGGGGGGATTTTGTTTTTAACAAAAATTGCTGTATTTCAAATTCAACGGGTATCATGCTCTGGGTGAGTTATGCCTTAGATACGACAAGTTCAGATTCTAATGCTCTTCAGAAGAGAACAAACTCTATGTTTCATTTGAATCAGTATCACAGGCTGAGTGGATTGAGGTGACAGAAGAAAGCGTGACCGATGTCTCAGGCTCGGTCGTACCTGGATTCGAGCCAGGGAAAGCTCTCGATGGAGACAAGACTACGTACTGGATGCCTGGTGGCACGGAAAAGTAGGTTTCATTTCCTGTAGCTAAATAAGTATGATCAGAAGTACTTTTAATCTAAGATTGACCAAGACAGAATTCAACATCTGTTTCACTGCATACAGACAGTTATTGTCATCAGTGAGGGTAGCTACGATATGATATCAATAATACTTAAAGTTTGAAGATTGTTCTGCTCTACCCAATGGAGATGGTAATGATGCCAAACTTTTCTTCAACTCAGAATCTTTTACGCCTTTGTCTTCAGCTATACAGTCTTGGACGAGTCGAAAGGGACAGGGACGAGTGAAGAAGAAGAACCCATTGTCTTCCGTGTTGACCTCCTTGATGTCCCTGTTCAAGGATACAGTTTTACTCTGTGTTTCTTACTCTAGGAACTTCAACGCATGGTACATGACGTTTGACCTCCAGACCAGCTACCTGATGAGGGAGCTAACGCTCACCAACACCGGGGACACGGAGCACGACATCACGTCATTTACGTTCCAGATCTCCACCACCGGAGCCGACGACGACTGGATCGACGTCTCCACATTCGACGTCGAGGGCGGCACGGACGAGCCGCAGACGTTTGGCGACTTCGTGACGTCCGCACGGTTTTACCGAATCCTGATCACGCAGACCGCCGAGGGGTCTGAACCTCACCTGGTGGCCGTCGACTTCAATGGGGTGAAAGGTAATTAATCCATGTTTACCGAAGGAAAGCATATTGTTTTTGCTCACTTTCTTCCGCTTCTTCTTCTTCTTCCATTCCAAACAAATTTCAAAGGTCAATGACCAGGACCAGACGTCTATCACCATCGTAACTGGTGTTAGGGGTTATATAATGTTGCAAGTGCCATGCAGAACTGAGTTCAAGAGGGGCTGCATGGTCACCATACATATGAGCGTCTTTGAGTAAGAATAAACAAGAGTTCCACGATCTCATACCTTCGCCAAATGGTGTTAACTCTTGCGGGTGACAAATTATACAATTTTAATCATTTATTTTGTAAATAAGAGCCTCATTTGTATGGATTATATCAGTTGATCATATTCTCCATCAAATGACAGCCTTATCATAACAAAAAGGCTATTATAGCACTTCCTCATAAATTATGCAAATGGGGTCATGATTTGAATAAATTATGTTTATTGATCTTCACTTCTCTTCACTTAACTTCCAAATGTGGCAAGTATGAAATTGGGTGCAGCAGTGACAACTATGGAATTATAAGAATTTGCCATTAATTATGCAAATTAGGTTCTCATTTACATAATCTATATCCTCAGATGTTTTTCTCGTTCTCAAGTAGATGTCACAAGTGTTTAATAGTTCTATTATCGAACAAAGCAGATTTATAGAATTTCCTCATTAATTATGCAAATTAGCTCCTGATTTGCATAATTGCCATCTGATTATGTCAAGCATCACTTCAACTACATACATGCCAAAAATCACGACAATACGTCAACCGGATCTTGAGTTATCGTCCTTCAATTTTTTTTCAACAAATGCTCCTGCAGTTCCAGAACAAGGCGCTAGGGGAACCAATCTCATGTCACTTCTTCCCTACCCCCAAAGCTATCTACCAACCAAAATTCGTGACCCTAGCATGTCCAGAACATGAGATATCAAAACCGGAAGTTCAGCTGCAGTACCTAGGAAAGCCGCCAGGGGGCCCAAAATCTAATCATTTCTAGGTCTCATGAAGACCTACCCACCTACCAAGTTTCATTCCAATCCATTCACTGCTTCTCGAGTTATCTTGCTAAATTACACACACACACA